>NW_026699637.1:0-105648 GCF_030435755.1 Ochotona princeps
ACCAACATGCAGTGTTTCCTTGATTGAATTAGCTCTCACACCAATATTTGCATCTCGAGCCTTTGCATTGAGGGCTATCTGAAAACGGCTGTGGCGCTGAAGTTGCCTGTGAATGTGGAGTTGGTGGCATGTGAAACCCGCATGTGGAGCATTCGTTTGTGTGGGATGCTCTACCAAGTTCATTCCTAGATAATGCACTCAAAGGGCACTAAGCATAGAGTGTGAAAACTGAGTTTCCCTGAGAGCTGCTTAGAAGCCTGATGGTGTGTGAAGTTAGTGAGCCAAATGGAGTTGTTCTCCCACAAGAACCACTCGGCTGATCCTTCTTCAATATGCCCTTCACCAACATGAAGTGTTTCCTTGATTGAATTAGCTCTCACACCAATATTTGCGTCTAGAGCCTTTGCATTGAGGGCTATCTGAAAACGGCTGTGGCGCTGAAGTTGCCTGTGAATGTGGAGTTGGTGGCATGTGACTCCCGCATGTGGAGCATTCGTTTGTGTGGGATGCTCTACCAGGTTCATTCCTAGATAATGCACTCAAAGGGCACTAAGCATAGAGTGTGAAAACTGAGTTTCCTTGAGAGCTGCTTGGAAGCCTGATGGTGTGTATAGTTAGTGAGCCAAATGGAGTTGTTCTCCCACAAGAACCACTCGGCTGATCCTTCTTCAATATGCCCTTCACCAACATGCAGTGTTTCCTTGATTGAATTAGCTCTCACACCAATATTTGCGTCTCGAGCCTTTGCATTGAGGGCTATCTGAAAACGGCTGTGGCGCTGAAGTTGCCTGTGAATGTGGAGTTGGTGGCATGTGAAACCTGCATGTGGAGCATTCGTTTGTGTGGGATGCTCTACCAAGTTCATTCCTAGATAATGCACTCAAAGGGCACTAAGCATAGAGTGTGAAAACTGAGTTTCCTTGAGAGCTGCTTGGAAGACTGATGGTGTGTGAAGTTAGTGAGCCAAATGGAGTTGTTCTCCCACAAGAACCACTCGGCTGATCCTTCTTCAATATGCCCTTCACCAACATGCAATGTTTCCTTGATTGAATTAGCTCTCACACCAATATTTGCGTCTCGAGCCTTTGCATTGAGGGCTATCTGAAAACGGCTGTGGCGCTGAAGTTGCCTGTGAATGTGGAGTTGGTGGCATGTGAAACCCGCATGTGGAGCATTCGTTTGTGTGGGATGCTCATCAAGCTTCATTTCAGTCAAAGGGCACTCTAAGGGCACTAAGCATAGAGTGTGAAAACTGAGTTTCCTTGAGAGCTGCTTGGAAGCCTGATGGTGTGTGAAGTTAGTGAGCCAAATGGAGTTGTTCTCCCACAAGAACCACTCGGCTGATCCTTCTTCAATATGCCCTTCACCAACATGCAGTGTTTCCTTGATTGAATTAGCTCTCACACCAATATTTGCGTCTCGAGCCTTTGCATTGAGGGCTATCTGAAAACGGCTGTGGCGCTGAAGTTGCCTGTGAATGTGGAGTTGGTGGCATGTGAAACCCGCATGTGGAGCATTCATTTGTGTGGGATGCTCACCAGGTTCATTCCTAGATAATGCACTCAAAGGGCACTAAGCATAGAGTGTGAAAACTGAGTTTCCCTGAGAGCTGCTTAGAAGCCTGATGGTGTGTGAAGTTAGTGAGCCAAATGGAGTTGTTCTCCCACAAGAACCACTCGGCTGATCCTTCTTCAATATGCCCTTCACCAACATGCAGTGTTTCCTTGATTGAATTAGCTCTCACACCAATATTTGCGTCTCGAGCCTTTGCATTGAGGGCTATCTGAAAACGGCTGTGGCGCTGAAGTTGCCTGTGAATGTGGAGTTGGTGGCATGTGAAACCCGCATGTGGAGCATTCGTTTGTGTGGGATGCTCATCAAGCTTCATTTCAGTCCTAGGCACTCAAAGGGCACTAAGCATAGAGTGTGAAAACTGAGTTTCCTTGAGAGCTGCTTGGAAGCCTGATGGTGTGTAAAGTTAGTGAGCCAAATGGAGTTCTTCTCCCACAAGAACCACTCGGCTGATCCTTCTTCAATATGCCCTTCACCAACATGCAGTGTTTCCTTGATTGAATTAGCTCTCACACCAATATTTGCGTCTCGAGCCTTTGCATTGAGGGCTATCTGAAAACGGCTGTGGCACTGAAGTTGCCTGTGAATGTGGAGTTGGTGGCATGTGAAACCCGCATGTGGAGCATTCGTTTGTGTGGGATGCTCTACCAAGTTCATTCCTAGATAATGCACTCAAAGGGCACTAAGCATAGAGTGTGAAAACTGAGTTTCCTTGAGAGCTGCTTGGAAGCCTGATGGTGTGTGAAGTTAGTGAGCCAAATGGAGTTGTTCTCCCACAAGAACCACTCGGCTGATCCTTCTTCAATATGCCCTTCACCAACATGCAGTGTTTCCTTGATTGAATTAGCTCTCACACCAATATTTGCGTCTCGAGCCTTTGCATTGAGGGCTATCTGAAAACGGCTGTGGCGCTGAAGTTGCCTGTGAATGTGGAGTTGGTGGCATGTGAAACCCGCATGTGGAGCATTCGTTTTTGTGGGATGCTCATCAAGCTTCATTTCAGCCAAAGGGCACTCTAAGGGCACAAAGCATAGAGTGTGAAAACTGAGTTTCCTTGAGAGCTGCTTGGAAGCCTGATGGTGTGTGAAGTTAGTGAGCCAAATGGAGTTGTTCTCCCACAAGAACCACTCGGCTGATCCTTCTTCAATATGCCCTTCACCAACATGCAGTGTTTCCTTGATTGAATTAGCTCTCACACCAATATTTGCATCTCGAGCCTTTGCATTGAGGGCTATCTGAAAACGGCTGTGGCGCTGAAGTTGCCTGTGAATGTGGAGTTGGTGGCATGTGACTCCCGCATGTGGAGCATTCGTTTGTGTGGGATGCTCTACCAGGTTCATTCCTAGATAATGCACTCAAAGGGCACTAAGCATAGAGTGTGAAAACTGAGTTTCCTTGAGAGCTGCTTGGAAGCCTGATGGTGTGTGAAGTTAGTGAGCCAAATGGAGTTGTTCTCCCACAAGAACCACTCGGCTGATCCTTCTTCAATATGCCCTTCACCAACATGCAGTGTTTCCTTGATTGAATTAGCTCTCACACCAATATTTGCGTCTCGAGCCTTTGCATTGAGGGCTATCTGAAAACGGCTGTG
This sequence comes from Ochotona princeps, assembly GCF_030435755.1. Taxonomy (NCBI): domain Eukaryota; kingdom Metazoa; phylum Chordata; class Mammalia; order Lagomorpha; family Ochotonidae; genus Ochotona; species Ochotona princeps. The sequence continues at coordinate 3,164 of NW_026699637.1, forward strand.
GCGCTGAAGTTGCCTGTGAATGTGGAGTTGGTGGCATGTGAAACCCGCATGTGGAGCATTCGTTTGTGTGGGATGCTCTACCAGGTTCATTCCTAGATAATGCACTCAAAGGGCACTAAGCATAGAGTGTGAAAACTGAGTTTCCTTGAGAGCTGCTTGGAAGCCTGATGGTGTGTGAAGTTAGTGAGCCAAATGGAGTTGTTCTCCCACAAGAACCACTCGGCTGATCCTTCTTCAATATGCCCTTCACCAACATGCAGTGTTTCCTTGATTGAATTAGCTCTCACACCAATATTTGCGTCTAGAGCCTTTGCATTGAGGGCTATCTGAAAACGGCTGTGGCACTGAAGTTGCCTGTGAATGTGGAGCTGGTGGCATGTGAAACCCCCATGTGGAGCATTCGTTTGTGTGGGATGCTCATCAAGCTTCATTCCTAGATAATGCACTCAAAGGGCACTAAGGATAGAGTGTGAAAACTGAGTTTCCTTGAGAGCTGCTTGGAAGCCTGATGGTGTGTGAAGTTAGTGAGCCAAATGGAGTTCTTCTCCCACAAGAACCACTCGGCTGATCCTTCTTCAATATGCCCTTCACCAACATGCAGTGTTTCCTTGATTGAATTAGCTCTCACACCAATATTTGCGTCTCGAGCCTTTGCATTGAGGGCTATCTGAAAACGGCTGTGGCGCTGAAGTTGCCTGTGAATGTGGAGTTGGTGGCATGTGAAACCCGCATGTGGAGCATTCGTTTGTGTGGGATGCTCATCAAGCTTCATTTCAGTCCTAGGCACTCAAAGGGCACTAAGCATAGAGTGTGAAAACTGAGTTTCCTTGAGAGCTGCTTGGAAGCCTGATGGTGTGTGATGTTAGTGAGCCAAATGGAGTTGTTCTCCCACAAGAACCACTCGGCTGATCCTTCTTCAATATGCCCTTCACCAACATGCAGTGTTTCCTTGATTGAATTAGCTCTCACACCAATATTTGTGTCTCGAGCCTTTGCATTGAGGGCTATCTGAAAACGGCTGTGGCGCTGAAGTTGCCTGTGAATGTGGAGTTGGTGGCATGTGACTCCCGCATGTGGAGCATTCGTTTGTGTGGGATACTCTACCAGGTTCATTCCTAGATAATGCACTCAAAGGGCACTAAGCATAGAGTGTGAAAACTGAGTTTCCTTGAGAGCTGCTTGGAAGCCTGATGGTGTGTGAAGTTAGTGAGCCAAATGGAGTTGTTCTCCCACAAGAACCACTCGGCTGAACCTTCTTCAATATGCCCTTCACCAACATGCAGTGTTTCCTTGATTGAATTAGCTCTCACACCAATATTTGCGTCTCGAGCCTTTGCATTGAGGGCTATCTGAAAACGGCTGTGGCGCTGAAGTTGCCTGTGAATGTGGAGTTGGTGGCATGTGAAACCCGCATGTGGAGCATTCGTTTGTGTGGGATGCTCATCAAGCTTCATTTCAGTCCTAGGCACTCAAAGGGCACTAAGCATAGAGTGTGAAAACTGAGTTTCCTTGAGAGCTGCTTGGAAGCCTGATGGTGTGTGAGGTTAGTGACCCAAATGGAGTTGTTCTCCCACAAGAACCACTCGGCTGATCCTTCTTCAATATGCCCTTCACCAACATGCAGTGTTTCCTTGATTGAATTAGCTCTCACACCAATATTTGCGTCTCGAGCCTTTGCATTGAGGGCTATCTGAAAACGGCTGTGGCGCTGAAGTTGCCTGTGAATGTGGAGTTGGTGGCATGCGACTCCCGCATGTGGAGCATTCGTTTGTGTGGGATGCTCATCAAGCTTCATTTCAGTCCTAGGCACTCAAAGGGCACTAAGCATAGAGTGTGAAAACTGAGTTTCCTTGAGAGCTGCTTGGAAGCCTGATGGTGTGTATAGTTAGTGAGCCAAATGGAGTTGTTCTCCCACAAGAACCACTCGGCTGATCCTTCTTCAATATGCCCTTCACCAACATGCAGTGTTTCCTTGATTGAATTAGCTCTCACACCAATATTTGCGTCTAGAGCCTTTGCATTGAGGGCTATCTGAAAACGGCTGTGGCGCTGAAGTTGCCTGTGAATGTGGAGTTGGTGGCATGCGACTCCCGCATGTGGAGCATTCATTTGTGTGGGATGCTCATCAAGCTTCATTTCAGTCCTAGGCACTCAAAGGGCACTAAGCATAGAGTGTGAAAACTGAGTTTCCTTGAGAGCTGCTTGGAAGCCTGATGGTGTGTGAGGTTAGTGACCCAAATGGAGTTGTTCTCCCACAAGAACCACTCGGCTGATCCTTCTTCAATATGCCCTTCACCAACATGCAGTGTTTCCTTGATTGAATTAGCTCTCACACCAATATTTGCGTCTCGAGCCTTTGCATTGAGGGCTATCTGAAAACGGCTGTGGCGCTGAAGTTGCCTGTGAATGTGGAGTTGGTCGCATGTGAAACCTGCATGTGGAGCATTCGTTTGTGTGGGATGCGCTACCAAGTTCATTCCTAGATAATGCACTCAAAGGGCACTAAGCATAGAGTGTGAAAACTGAGTTTCCTTGAGAGCTGCTTGGAAGTCTGATGGTGTGTGAAGTTAGTGAGCCAAATGGAGTTCTTCTCCCTCAAGAACCACTCGGCTGATCCTTCTTCAATATGCCCTTCACCAACATGCAGTGTTTCCTTGATTGAATTAGCTCTCACACCAATATTTGCGTCTCGAGCCTTTGCATTGAGGGCTATCTGAAAACGGCTGTGGCGCTGAAGTTGCCTGTGAATGTGGAGTTGTTGGCATGTGAAAGCCGCATGTGGAGCATTCGTTTGTGTGGGATGCTCATCAAGCTTCATTTCAGTCCTAGGCACTCAAAGGGCACTAAGCATAGAGTGTGAAAACTGAGTTTCCTTGAGAGCTGCTTGGAAGCCTGATCGTGTGTGATGTTAGTGAGCCAAATGGAGTTGTTCTCCCACAAGAACCACTCGGCTGATCCTTCTTCAATATGCCCTTCACCAACATGCAGTGTTTCCTTGATTGAATTAGCTCTCACACCAATATTTGCGTCTCGAGCCTTTGCATTGAGGGCTATCTGAAAACGGCTGTGGCGCTGAAGTTGCCTGTGAATGTGGAGTTGGTGGCATGTGAAACCCGCATGTGGAGCATTCGTTTGTGTGGGATGCTCATCAAGCTTCATTTCAGTCCTAGGCACTCAAAGGGCACTAAGCATAGAGTGTGAAAACTGAGTTTCCTTGAGAGCTGCTTGGAAGCCTGATGGTGTGTGAGGTTAGTGACCCAAATGGAGTTGTTCTCCCACAAGAACCACTCGGCTGATCCTTCTTCAATATGCCCTTCACCAACATGCAGTGTTTCCTTGATTGAATTAGCTCTCACACCAATATTTGCGTCTCGAGCCTTTGCATTGAGGGCTATCTGAAAACGGCTGTGGCGCTGACGTTGCCTGTGAATGTGGAGTTGGTGGCATGTGAAACCCGCATGTGGAGCAATCGTTTGTGTGGGATGCTCTACCAAGTTCATTCCTAGATAATGCACTCAAAGGGCACTAAGCATAGAGTGTGAAAACTGAGTTTCCTTGAGAGCTGCTTGGAAGCCTGATGGTGTGTGAAGTTAGTGAGCCAAATGGAGTTGTTCTCCATCAAGAACCACTCGGCTGATCCTTCTTCAATATGCCCTTCACCAACATGCAGTGTTTCCTTGATTGAATTAGCTCTCACACCAATATTTGCGTCTCGAGCCTTTGCATTGAGGGCTATCTGAAAACGGCTGTGGCGCTGAAGTTGCCTGTGAATGTGGAGTTGGTGGCATGTGAAACCCGCATGTGGAGCATTCGTTTGTGTGGGATGCTCATCAAGCTTCATTTCAGTCCTAGGCACTCAAAGGGCACTAAGCATAGAGTGTGAAAACTGAGTTTCCTTGAGAGCTGCTTGGAAGCCTGATGGTGTGTGAAGTTAGTGAGCCAAATGGAGTTGTTCTCCCACAAGAACCACTCGGCTGATCCTTCTTCAATATGCCCTTCACCAACATGCAGTGTTTCCTTGATTGAATTAGCTCTCACACCAATATTTGCGTCTAGAGCCTTTGCATTGAGGGCTATCTGAAAACGGCTGTGGCACTGAAGTTGCCTGTGAATGTGGAGCTGGTGGCATGTGAAACCCCCATGTGGAGCATTCGTTTGTGTGGGATGCTCATCAAGCTTCATTCCTAGATAATGCACTCAAAGGGCACTAAGGATAGAGTGTGAAAACTGAGTTTCCTTGAGAGCTGCTTGGAAGCCTGATGATGTGTGAAGTTAGTGACCCAAATGGAGTTCTTCTCCCACAAGAACCACTCGGCTGATCCTTCTTCAATATGCCCTTCACCAACATGCAGTGTTTCCTTGATTGAATTAGCTCTCACACCAATATTTGCGTCTCGAGCCTTTGCATTGAGGGCTATCTGAAAACGGCTGTGGCGCTGAAGTTGCCTGTGAATGTGGAGTTGGTGGCATGTGAAACCCGCATGTGGAGCATTCGTTTGTGTGGGATGCTCATCAAGCTTCATTTCAGTCCTAGGCACTCAAAGGGCACTAAGCATAGAGTGTGAAAACTGAGTTTCCTTGAGAGCTGCTTGGAAGCCTGATGGTGTGTGATGTTAGTGAGCCAAATGGAGTTGTTCTCCCACAAGAACCACTCGGCTGATCCTTCTTCAATATGCCCTTCACCAACATGCAGTGTTTCCTTGATTGAATTAGCTCTCACACCAATATTTGCGTCTCGAGCCTTTGCATTGAGGGCTATCTGAAAACGGCTGTGGCGCTGAAGTTGCCTGTGAATGTGGAGTTGGTGGCATGTGACTCCCGCATGTGGAGCATTCGTTTGTGTGGGATACTCTACCAGGTTCATTCCTAGATAATGCACTCAAAGGGCACTAAGCATAGAGTGTGAAAACTGAGTTTCCTTGAGAGCTGCTTGGAAGCCTGATGGTGTGTGAAGTTAGTGAGCCAAATGGAGTTGTTCTCCCACAAGAACCACTCGGCTGAACCTTCTTCAATATGCCCTTCACCAACATGCAGTGTTTCCTTGATTGAATTAGCTCTCACACCAATATTTGCGTCTCGAGCCTTTGCATTGAGGGCTATCTGAAAACGGCTGTGGCGCTGAAGTTGCCTGTGAATGTGGAGTTGGTGGCATGTGAAAGCCGCATGTGGAGCATTCGTTTGTGTGGGATGCTCATCAAGCTTCATTTCAGTCCTAGGCACTCAAAGGGCACTAAGCATAGAGTGTGAAAACTGAGTTTCCTTGAGAGCTGCTTGGAAGCCTGATGGTGTGTGAGGTTAGTGACCCAAATGGAGTTGTTCTCCCACAAGAACCACTCGGCTGATCCTTCTTCAATATGCCCTTCACCAACATGCAGTGTTTCCTTGATTGAATTAGCTCTCACACCAATATTTGCGTCTCGAGCCTTTGCATTGAGGGCTATCTGAAAACGGCTGTGGCGCTGAAGTTGCCTGTGAATGTGGAGTTGGTGGCATGCGACTCCCGCATGTGGAGCATTCGTTTGTGTGGGATGCTCATCAAGCTTCATTTCAGTCCTAGGCACTCAAAGGGCACTAAGCATAGAGTGTGAAAACTGAGTTTCCTTGAGAGCTGCTTGGAAGCCTGATGGTGTGTATAGTTAGTGAGCCAAATGGAGTTGTTCTCCCACAAGAACCACTCGGCTGATCCTTCTTCAATATGCCCTTCACCAACATGCAGTGTTTCCTTGATTGAATTAGCTCTCACACCAATATTTGCGTCTAGAGCCTTTGCATTGAGGGCTATCTGAAAACGGCTGTGGCGCTGAAGTTGCCTGTGAATGTGGAGTTGGTGGCATGCGACTCCCGCATGTGGAGCATTCATTTGTGTGGGATGCTCATCAAGCTTCATTTCAGTCCTAGGCACTCAAAGGGCACTAAGCATAGAGTGTGAAAACTGAGTTTCCTTGAGAGCTGCTTGGAAGCCTGATGGTGTGTGAGGTTAGTGACCCAAATGGAGTTGTTCTCCCACAAGAACCACTCGGCTGATCCTTCTTCAATATGCCCTTCACCAACATGCAGTGTTTCCTTGATTGAATTAGCTCTCACACCAATATTTGCGTCTCGAGCCTTTGCATTGAGGGCTATCTGAAAACGGCTGTGGCGCTGAAGTTGCCTGTGAATGTGGAGTTGGTCGCATGTGAAACCTGCATGTGGAGCATTCGTTTGTGTGGGATGCGCTACCAAGTTCATTCCTAGATAATGCACTCAAAGGGCACTAAGCATAGAGTGTGAAAACTGAGTTTCCTTGAGAGCTGCTTGGAAGTCTGATGGTGTGTGAAGTTAGTGAGCCAAATGGAGTTCTTCTCCCTCAAGAACCACTCGGCTGATCCTTCTTCAATATGCCCTTCACCAACATGCAGTGTTTCCTTGATTGAATTAGCTCTCACACCAATATTTGCGTCTCGAGCCTTTGCATTGAGGGCTATCTGAAAACGGCTGTGGCGCTGAAGTTGCCTGTGAATGTGGAGTTGTTGGCATGTGAAAGCCGCATGTGGAGCATTCGTTTGTGTGGGATGCTCATCAAGCTTCATTTCAGTCCTAGGCACTCAAAGGGCACTAAGCATAGAGTGTGAAAACTGAGTTTCCTTGAGAGCTGCTTGGAAGCCTGATCGTGTGTGATGTTAGTGAGCCAAATGGAGTTCTTCTCCCACAAGAACCACTCGGCTGATCCTTCTTCAATATGCCCTTCACCAACATGCAGTGTTTCCTTGATTGAATTAGCTCTCACACCAATATTTGCGTCTCGAGCCTTTGCATTGAGGGCTATCTGAAAACGGCTGTGGCGCTGAAGTTGCCTGTGAATGTGGAGTTGGTGGCATGTGAAACCCGCATGTGGAGCATTCGTTTGTGTGGGATGCTCATCAAGCTTCATTTCAGTCCTAGGCACTCAAAGGGCACTAAGCATAGAGTGTGAAAACTGAGTTTCCTTGAGAGCTGCTTGGAAGCCTGATGGTGTGTGAGGTTAGTGACCCAAATGGAGTTGTTCTCCCACAAGAACCACTCGGCTGATCCTTCTTCAATATGCCCTTCACCAACATGCAGTGTTTCCTTGATTGAATTAGCTCTCACACCAATATTTGCGTCTCGAGCCTTTGCATTGAGGGCTATCTGAAAACGGCTGTGGCGCTGACGTTGCCTGTGAATGTGGAGTTGGTGGCATGTGAAACCCGCATGTGGAGCAATCGTTTGTGTGGGATGCTCTACCAAGTTCATTCCTAGATAATGCACTCAAAGGGCACTAAGCATAGAGTGTGAAAACTGAGTTTCCTTGAGAGCTGCTTGGAAGCCTGATGGTGTGTGAAGTTAGTGAGCCAAATGGAGTTGTTCTCCATCAAGAACCACTCAGCTGATCCTTCTTCAATATGCCCTTCACCAACATGCAGTGTTTCCTTGATTGAATTAGCTCTCACACCAATATTTGCGTCTCGAGCCTTTGCATTGAGGGCTATCTGAAAACGGCTGTGGCGCTGAAGTTGCCTGTGAATGTGGAGTTGGTGGCATGTGAAACCCGCATGTGGAGCATTCGTTTGTGTGGGATGCTCATCAAGCTTCATTTCAGTCCTAGGCACTCAAAGGGCACTAAGCATAGAGTGTGAAAACTGAGTTTCCTTGAGAGCTGCTTGGAAGCCTGATGGTGTGTGAAGTTAGTGAGCCAAATGGAGTTGTTCTCCCACAAGAACCACTCGGCTGATCCTTCTTCAATATGCCCTTCACCAACATGCAGTGTTTCCTTGATTGAATTAGCTCTCACACCAATATTTGCGTCTAGAGCCTTTGCATTGAGGGCTATCTGAAAACGGCTGTGGCACTGAAGTTGCCTGTGAATGTGGAGCTGGTGGCATGTGAAACCCCCATGTGGAGCATTCGTTTGTGTGGGATGCTCATCAAGCTTCATTCCTAGATAATGCACTCAAAGGGCACTAAGGATAGAGTGTGAAAACTGAGTTTCCTTGAGAGCTGCTTGGAAGCCTGATGGTGTGTGAAGTTAGTGAGCCAAATGGAGTTCTTCTCCCACAAGAACCACTCGGCTGATCCTTCTTCAATATGCCCTTCACCAACATGCAGTGTTTCCTTGATTGAATTAGCTCTCACACCAATATTTGCGTCTCGAGCCTTTGCATTGAGGGCTATCTGAAAACGGCTGTGGCGCTGAAGTTGCCTGTGAATGTGGAGTTGGTGGCATGTGAAACCCGCATGTGGAGCATTCGTTTGTGTGGGATGCTCATCAAGCTTCATTTCAGTCCTAGGCACTCAAAGGGCACTAAGCATAGAGTGTGAAAACTGAGTTTCCTTGAGAGCTGCTTGGAAGCCTGATGGTGTGTGATGTTAGTGAGCCAAATGGAGTTGTTCTCCCACAAGAACCACTCGGCTGATCCTTCTTCAATATGCCCTTCACCAACATGCAGTGTTTCCTTGATTGAATTAGCTCTCACACCAATATTTGCGTCTCGAGCCTTTGCATTGAGGGCTATCTGAAAACGGCTGTGGCGCTGAAGTTGCCTGTGAATGTGGAGTTGGTGGCATGTGACTCCCGCATGTGGAGCATTCGTTTGTGTGGGATACTCTACCAGGTTCATTCCTAGATAATGCACTCAAAGGGCACTAAGCATAGAGTGTGAAAACTGAGTTTCCTTGAGAGCTGCTTGGAAGCCTGATGGTGTGTGAAGTTAGTGAGCCAAATGGAGTTGTTCTCCCACAAGAACCACTCGGCTGAACCTTCTTCAATATGCCCTTCACCAACATGCAGTGTTTCCTTGATTGAATTAGCTCTCACACCAATATTTGCGTCTCGAGCCTTTGCATTGAGGGCTATCTGAAAACGGCTGTGGCGCTGAAGTTGCCTGTGAATGTGGAGTTGTTGGCATGTGAAAGCCGCATGTGGAGCATTCGTTTGTGTGGGATGCTCATCAAGCTTCATTTCAGTCCTAGGCACTCAAAGGGCACTAAGCATAGAGTGTGAAAACTGAGTTTCCTTGAGAGCTGCTTGGAAGCCTGATGGTGTGTGAGGTTAGTGACCCAAATGGAGTTGTTCTCCCACAAGAACCACTCGGCTGATCCTTCTTCAATATGCCCTTCACCAACATGCAGTGTTTCCTTGATTGAATTAGCTCTCACACCAATATTTGCGTCTCGAGCCTTTGCATTGAGGGCTATCTGAAAACGGCTGTGGCGCTGAAGTTGCCTGTGAATGTGGAGTTGGTGGCATGCGACTCCCGCATGTGGAGCATTCGTTTGTGTGGGATGCTCATCAAGCTTCATTTCAGTCCTAGGCACTCAAAGGGCACTAAGCATAGAGTGTGAAAACTGAGTTTCCTTGAGAGCTGCTTGGAAGCCTGATGGTGTGTATAGTTAGTGAGCCAAATGGAGTTGTTCTCCCACAAGAACCACTCGGCTGATCCTTCTTCAATATGCCCTTCACCAACATGCAGTGTTTCCTTGATTGAATTAGCTCTCACACCAATATTTGCGTCTAGAGCCTTTGCATTGAGGGCTATCTGAAAACGGCTGTGGCGCTGAAGTTGCCTGTGAATGTGGAGTTGGTGGCATGCGACTCCCGCATGTGGAGCATTCATTTGTGTGGGATGCTCATCAAGCTTCATTTCAGTCCTAGGCACTCAAAGGGCACTAAGCATAGAGTGTGAAAACTGAGTTTCCTTGAGAGCTGCTTGGAAGCCTGATGGTGTGTGAGGTTAGTGACCCAAATGGAGTTGTTCTCCCACAAGAACCACTCGGCTGATCCTTCTTCAATATGCCCTTCACCAACATGCAGTGTTTCCTTGATTGAATTAGCTCTCACACCAATATTTGCGTCTCGAGCCTTTGCATTGAGGGCTATCTGAAAACGGCTGTGGCGCTGAAGTTGCCTGTGAATGTGGAGTTGGTCGCATGTGAAACCTGCATGTGGAGCATTCGTTTGTGTGGGATGCGCTACCAAGTTCATTCCTAGATAATGCACTCAAAGGGCACTAAGCATAGAGTGTGAAAACTGAGTTTCCTTGAGAGCTGCTTGGAAGCCTGATGGTGTGTGAAGTTAGTGAGCCAAATGGAGTTGTTCTCCCTCAAGAACCACTCGGCTGATCCTTCTTCAATATGCCCTTCACCAACATGCAGTGTTTCCTTGATTGAATTAGCTCTCACACCAATATTTGCGTCTCGAGCCTTTGCATTGAGGGCTATCTGAAAACGGCTGTGGCGCTGAAGTTGCCTGTGAATGTGGAGTTGTTGGCATGTGAAAGCCGCATGTGGAGCATTCGTTTGTGTGGGATGCTCATCAAGCTTCATTTCAGTCAAAGGGCACTCTAAGGGCACTAAGCATAGAGTGTGAAAACTGAGTTTCCTTGAGAGCTGCTTGGAAGCCTGATGGTGTGTGAAGTTAGTGAGCCAAATGGAGTTGTTCTCCCACAAGAACCACTCGGCTGATCCTTCTTCAATATGCCCTTCACCAACATGCACTGTTTCCTTGATTGAATTAGCTCTCACACCAATATTTGCGTCTCGAGCCTTTGCATTGAGGGCTATCTGAAAACGGCTGTGGCGCTGAAGTTGCCTGTGAATGTGGAGTTGGTGGCATGTGAAACCCGCATGTGGAGTATTCATTTGTGTGGGATGCTCACCAGGTTCATTCCTAGATAATGCACTCAAAGGGCACTAAGCATAGAGTGTGAAAACTGAGTTTCCCTGAGAGCTGCTTAGAAGCCTGATGGTGTGTGAAGTTAGTGAGCCAAATGGAGTTGTTCTCCCACAAGAACCACTCGGCTGATCCTTCTTCAATATGCCCTTCACCAACATGCAGTGTTTCCTTGATTGAATTAGCTCTCACACCAATATTTGCGTCTCGAGCCTTTGCATTGAGGGCTATCTGAAAACGGCTGTGGCGCTGAAGTTGCCTGTGAATGTGGAGTTGGTGGCATGTGAAACCCGCATGTGGAGCATTCGTTTGTGTGGGATGCTCATCAAGCTTCATTTCAGTCCTAGGCACTCAAAGGGCACTAAGCATAGAGTGTGAAAACTGAGTTTCCTTGAGAGCTGCTTGGAAGCCTGATGGTGTGTAAAGTTAGTGAGCCAAATGGAGTTCTTCTCCCACAAGAACAACTCGGCTGATCCTTCTTCAATATGCCCTTCACCAACATGCAGTGTTTCCTTGATTGAATTAGCTCTCACACCAATATTTGCGTCTAGAGCCTTTGCATTGAGGGCTATCTGAAAACGGCTGTGGCGCTGAAGTTGCCTGTGAATGTGGAGTTGGTGGCATGTGAAACCCGCATGTGGAGCATTCGTTTGTGTGGGATGCTCATCAAGCTTCATTTCAGTCCTAGGCACTCAAAGGGCACTAAGCATAGAGTGTGAAAACTGAGTTTCCTTGAGAGCTGCTTGGAAGCCTGATCGTGTGTGATGTTAGTGAGCCAAATGGAGTTCTTCTCCCACAAGAACCACTCGGCTGATCCTTCTTCAATATGCCCTTCACCAACATGCAGTGTTTCCTTGATTGAATTAGCTCTCACACCAATATTTGCGTCTCGAGCCTTTGCATTGAGGGCTATCTGAAAACGGCTGTGGCGCTGAAGTTGCCTGTGAATGTGGAGTTGGTGGCATGTGAAACCCGCATGTGGAGCATTCGTTTGTGTGGGATGCTCATCAAGCTTCATTTCAGTCCTAGGCACTCAAAGGGCACTAAGCATAGAGTGTGAAAACTGAGTTTCCTTGAGAGCTGCTTGGAAGCCTGATGGTGTGTGAGGTTAGTGACCCAAATGGAGTTGTTCTCCCACAAGAACCACTCGGCTGATCCTTCTTCAATATGCCCTTCACCAACATGCAGTGTTTCCTTGATTGAATTAGCTCTCACACCAATATTTGCGTCTCGAGCCTTTGCATTGAGGGCTATCTGAAAACGGCTGTGGCGCTGAAGTTGCCTGTGAATGTGGAGTTGGTGGCATGTGAAACCCGCATGTGGAGCAATCGTTTGTGTGGGATGCTCTACCAAGTTCATTCCTAGATAATGCACTCAAAGGGCACTAAGCATAGAGTGTGAAAACTGAGTTTCCTTGAGAGCTGCTTGGAAGCCTGATGGTGTGTGAAGTTAGTGAGCCAAATGGAGTTGTTCTCCATCAAGAACCACTCGGCTGATCCTTCTTCAATATGCCCTTCACCAACATGCAGTGTTTCCTTGATTGAATTAGCTCTCACACCAATATTTGCGTCTCGAGCCTTTGCATTGAGGGCTATCTGAAAACGGCTGTGGCGCTGAAGTTGCCTGTGAATGTGGAGTTGGTGGCATGTGAAACCCGCATGTGGAGCATTCGTTTGTGTGGGATGCTCATCAAGCTTCATTTCAGTCCTAGGCACTCAAAGGGCACTAAGCATAGAGTGTGAAAACTGAGTTTCCTTGAGAGCTGCTTGGAAGCCTGATGGTGTGTGATGTTAGTGACCCAAATGGAGTTGTTCTCCCACAAGAACCACTCGGCTGATCCTTCTTCAATATGCCCTTCACCAACATGCAGTGTTTCCTTGATTGAATTAGCTCTCACACCAATATTTGCGTCTCGAGCCTTTGCATTGAGGGCTATCTGAAAACGGCTGTGGCGCTGAAGTTGCCTGTGAATGTGGAGTTGGTGGCATGCGACTCCCGCATGTGGAGCATTCGTTTGTGTGGGATGCTCATCAAGCTTCATTTCAGTCCTAGGCACTCAAAGGGCACTAAGCATAGAGTGTGAAAACTGAGTTTCCTTGAGAGCTGATTGGAAGCCTGATGGTGTGTGAGGTTAGTGACCCAAATGGAGTTGTTCTCCCACAAGAACCACTCGGCTGATCCTTCTTCAATATGCCCTTCACCAACATGCAGTGTTTCCTTGATTGAATTAGCTCTCACACCAATATTTGCGTCTACAGCCTTTGCATTGAGGGCTATCTGAAAACGGCTGTGGCGCTGAAGTTGCCTGTGAATGTGGAGTTGTTGGCATGTGAAAGCCGCATGTGGAGCATTCGTTTGTGTGGGATGCTCATCAAGCTTCATTTCAGTCCTAGGCACTCAAAGGGCACTAAGCATAGAGTGTGAAAACTGAGTTTCCTTGAGAGCTGCTTGGAAGCCTGATGGTGTGTGAGGTTAGTGACCCAAATGGAGTTGTTCTCCCACAAGAACCACTCGGCTGATCCTTCTTCAATATGCCCTTCACCAACATGCAGTGTTTCCTTGATTGAATTAGCTCTCACACCAATATTTGCGTCTCGAGCCTTTGCATTGAGGGCTATCTGAAAACGACTGTGGCGCTGAAGTTGCCTGTGAATGTGGAGTTGGTGGCATGTGAAACACGCATGTGGAGCATTCATTTGTGTGGGATGCTCACCAGGTTCATTCCTAGATAATGCACTCAAAGGGCACTAAGCATAGAGTGTGAAAACTGAGTTTCCCTGAGAGCTGCTTAGAAGCCTGATGGTGTGTGAAGTTAGTGAGCCAAATGGAGTTGTTCTCCCACAAGAACCACTCGGCTGATCCTTCTTCAATATGCCCTTCACCAACATGCAGTGTTTCCTTGATTGAATTAGCTCTCACACCAATATTTGCGTCTCGAGCCTTTGCATTGAGGGCTATCTGAAAACGGCTGTGGCGCTGAAGTTGCCTGTGAATGTGGAGTTGGTGGCATGCGACTCCCGCAGGTGGAGCATTCGTTTGTGTGGGATGCTCATCAAGCTTCATTTCAGTCCTAGGCACTCAAAGGGCACTAAGCATAGAGTGTGAAAACTGAGTTTCCTTGAGAGCTGCTTGGAAGCCTGATGGTGTGTGAGGTTAGTGACCCAAATGGAGTTGTTCTCCCACAAGAACCACTCGGCTGATCCTTCTTCAATATGCCCTTCACCAACATGCAGTGTTTCCTTGATTGAATTAGCTCTCACACCAATATTTGCGTCTCGAGCCTTTGCATTGAGGGCTATCTGAAAACGGCTGTGGCGCTGAAGTTGCCTGTGAATGTGGAGTTGGTGGCATGTGAAACCCGCATGTGGAGCATTCGTTTGTGTGGGATGCTCATCAAGCTTCATTTCAGTCCTAGGCACTCAAAGGGCACTAAGCATAGAGTGTGAAAACTGAGTTTCCTTGAGAGCTGCTTGGAAGCCTGATGGTGTGTGATGTTAGTGAGCCAAATGGAGTTCTTCTCCCACAAGAACCACTCGGCTGATCCTTCTTCAATATGCCCTTCACCAACATGCAGTGTTTCCTTGATTGAATTAGCTCTCACACCAATATTTGCGTCTCGAGCCTTTGCATTGAGGGCTATCTGAAAACGGCTGTGGCGCTGAAGTTGCCTGTGAATGTGGAGTTGGTGGCATGTGAAACCCGCATGTGGAGCATTCGTTTGTGTGGGATGCTCATCAAGCTTCATTTCAGTCCTAGGCACTCAAAGGGCACTAAGCATAGAGTGTGAACACTGAGTTTCCTTGAGAGCTGCTTGGAAGCCTGATGGTGTGTGAGGTTAGTGACCCAAATGGAGTTGTTCTCCCACAAGAACCACTCGGCTGATCCTTCTTCAATATGCCCTTCACCAACATGCAGTGTTTCCTTGATTGAATTAGCTCTCACACCAATATTTGCGTCTCGAGCCTTTGCATTGAGGGCTATCTGAAAACGGCTGTGGCGCTGAAGTTGCCTGTGAATGTGGAGTTGGTGGCATGCGACTCCCGCATGTGGAGCATTCGTTTGTGTGGGATGCTCATCAAGCTTCATTTCAGTCCTAGGCACTCAAAGGGCACTAAGCATAGAGTGTGAAAACTGAGTTTCCTTGAGAGCTGCTTGGAAGCCTGATGGTGTGTGAGGTTAGTGACCCAAATGGAGTTGTTCTCCCACAAGAACCACTCGGCTGATCCTTCTTCAATATGCCCTTCACCAACATGCAGTGTTTCCTTGATTGAATTAGCTCTCACACCAATATTTGCGTCTCGAGCCTTTGTATTGAGGGCTATCTGAAAACGGCTGTGGCGCTGACGTTGCCTGTGAATGTGGAGTTGGTGGCATGTGAAACCCGCATGTGGAGCAATCGTTTGTGTGGGATGCTCTACCAAGTTCATTCCTAGATAATGCACTCAAAGGGCACTAAGCATAGAGTGTGAAAACTGAGTTTCCTTGAGAGCTGCTTGGAAGCCTGATGGTGTGTGAAGTTAGTGAGCCAAATGGAGTTGTTCTCCATCAAGAACCACTCGGCTGATCCTTCTTCAATATGCCCTTCACCAACATGCAGTGTTTCCTTGATTGAATTAGCTCTCACACCAATATTTGCGTCTCGAGCCTTTGCATTGAGGGCTATCTGAAAACGGCTGTGGCGCTGAAGTTGCCTGTGAATGTGGAGTTGGTGGCATGTGAAACCCGCATGTGGAGCATTCGTTTGTGTGGGATGCTCATCAAGCTTCATTTCAGTCCTAGGCACTCAAAGGGCACTAAGCATAGAGTGTGAAAACTGAGTTTCCTTGAGAGCTGCTTGGAAGCCTGATGGTGTGTGATGTTAGTGAGCCAAATGGAGTTGTTCTCCCACAAGAACCACTCGGCTGATCCTTCTTCAATATGCCCTTCACCAACATGCAGTGTTTCCTTGATTGAATTAGCTCTCACACCAATATTTGCGTCTCGAGCCTTTGCATTGAGGGCTATCTGAAAACGGCTGTGGCGCTGAAGTTGCCTGTGAATGTGGAGTTGGTGGCATGCGACTCCCGCATGTGGAGCATTCGTTTGTGTGGGATGCTCATCAAGCTTCATTTCAGTCCTAGGCACTCAAAGGGCACTAAGCATAGAGTGTGAAAACTGAGTTTCCTTGAGAGCTGCTTGGAAGCCTGATGGTGTGTGAGGTTAGTGACCCAAATGGAGTTGTTCTCCCACAAGAACCACTCGGCTGATCCTTCTTCAATATGCCCTTCACCAACATGCAGTGTTTCCTTGATTGAATTAGCTCTCACACCAATATTTGCGTCTACAGCCTTTGCATTGAGGGCTATCTGAAAACGGCTGTGGCGCTGAAGTTGCCTGTGAATGTGGAGTTGGTGGCATGCGACTCCCGCACGTGGAGCATTCGTTTGTGTGGGATGCTCATCAAGCTTCATTTCAGTCCTAGGCACTCAAAGGGCACTAAGCATAGAGTGTGAAAACTGAGTTTCCTTGAGAGCTGCTTGGAAGCCTGATGGTGTGTGAGGTTAGTGACCCAAATGGAGTTGTTCTCCCACAAGAACCACTCGGCTGATCCTTCTTCAATATGCCCTTCACCAACATGCAGTGTTTCCTTGATTGAATTAGCTCTCACACCAATATTTGCGTCTCGAGCCTTTGCATTGAGGGCTATCTGAAAACGACTGTGGCGCTGAAGTTGCCTGTGAATGTGGAGTTGGTGGCATGTGAAACCCGCATGTGGAGCATTCATTTGTGTGGGATGCTCACCAGGTTCATTCCTAGATAATGCACTCAAAGGGCACTAAGCATAGAGTGTGAAAACTGAGTTTCCTTGAGAGCTGCTTGGAAGCCTGATGGTGTGTATAGTTAGTGAGCCAAATGGAGTTGTTCTCCCACAAGAACCACTCGGCTGATCCTTCTTCAATATGCCCTTCACCAACATGCAGTGTTTCCTTGATTGAATTAGCTCTCACACCAATATTTGCGTCTCGAGCCTTTGCATTGAGGGCTATCTGAAAACGGCTGTGGCGCTGAAGTTGCCTGTGAATGTGGAGTTGGTGGCATGTGAAACCCGCATGTGGAGCATTCGTTTGTGTGGGATGCTCATCAAGCTTCATTTCAGTCCTAGGCACTCAAAGGGCACTAAGCATAGAGTGTGAAAACTGAGTTTCCTTGAGAGCTGCTTGGAAGCCTGATGGTGTGTGATGTTAGTGAGCCAAATGGAGTTGTTCTCCCACAAGAACCACTCGGCTGATCCTTCTTCAATATGCCCTTCACCAACATGCAGTGTTTCCTTGATTGAATTAGCTCTCACACCAATATTTGCGTCTCGAGCCTTTGCATTGAGGGCTATCTGAAAACGGCTGTGGCGCTGAAGTTGCCTGTGAATGTGGAGTTGGTGGCATGCGACTCCCGCATGTGGAGCATTCGTTTGTGTGGGATGCTCATCAAGCTTCATTTCAGTCCTAGGCACTCAAAGGGCACTAAGCATAGAGTGTGAAAACTGAGTTTCCTTGAGAGCTGCTTGGAAGCCTGATGGTGTGTGAGGTTAGTGAGCCAAATGGAGTTGTTCTCCCACAAGAACCACTCGGCTGATCCTTCTTCAATATGCCCTTCACCAACATGCAGTGTTTCCTTGATTGAATTAGCTCTCACACCAATATTTGCGTCTAGAGCCTTTGCATTGAGGGCTATCTGAAAACGGCTGTGGCGCTGAAGTAGCCTGTGAATGTGGAGTTGGTGGCATGCGACTCCCGCACGTGGAGCATTCGTTTGTGTGGGATGCTCATCAAGCTTCATTTCAGTCCTAGGCACTCAAAGGGCACTAAGCATAGAGTGTGAAAACTGAGTTTCCTTGAGAGCTGCTTGGAAGCCTGATGGTGTGTGAGGTTAGTGAGCCAAATGGAGTTGTTCTCCCACAAGAACCACTAGGCTGATCCTTCTTCAATATGCCCTTCACCAACATGCAGTGTTTCCTTGATTGAATTAGCTCTCACACCAATATTTGCGTCTCGAGCCTTTGCATTGAGGGCTATCTGAAAACGACTGTGGCGCTGAAGTTGCCTGTGAATGTGGAGTTGGTGGCATGTGAAACCCGCATGTGGAGCATTCATTTGTGTGGGATGCTCACCAGGTTCATTCCTAGATAATGCACTCAAAGGGCACTAAGCATAGAGTGTGAAAACTGAGTTTCCTTGAGAGCTGCTTGGAAGCCTGATGGTGTGTATAGTTAGTGAGCCAAATGGAGTTGTTCTCCCACAAGAACCACTCGGCTGATCCTTCTTCAATATGCCTTTCACCAACATGCAGTGTTTCCTTGATTGAATTAGCTCTCACACCAATATTTGCGTCTCGAGCCTTTGCATTGAGGGCTATCTGAAAACGGCTGTGGCGCTGAAGTTGCCTGTGAATGTGGAGTTGGTGGCATGCGACTCCCGCATGTGGAGCATTCATTTGTGTGGGATGCTCATCAAGCTTCATTTCAGTCCTAGGCACTCAAAGGGCACTAAGCATAGAGTGTGAAAACTGAGTTTCCTTGAGAGCTGCTTGGAAGCCTGATGGTGTGTATAGTTAGTGAGCCAAATGGAGTTGTTCTCCCACAAGAACCACTCGGCTGATCCTTCTTCAATATGCCCTTCACCAACATGCAGTGTTTCCTTGATTGAATTAGCTCTCACACCAATATTTGCGTCTAGAGCCTTTGCATTGAGGGCTATCTGAAAACGGCTGTGGCGCTGAAGTTGCCTGTGAATGTGGAGTTGGTGGCATGCGACTCCCGCATGTGGAGCATTCATTTGTGTGGGATGCTCATCAAGCTTCATTTCAGTCCTAGGCACTCAAAGGGCACTAAGCATAGAGTGTGAAAACTGAGTTTCCTTGAGAGCTGCTTGGAAGCCTGATGGTGTGTGAGGTTAGTGACCCAAATGGAGTTCTTCTCCCACAAGAACCACTCGGCTGATCCTTCTTCAATATGCCCTTCACCAACATGCAGTGTTTCCTTGATTGAATTAGCTCTCACACCAATATTTGCGTCTCGAGCCTTTGCATTGAGGGCTATCTGAAAACGGCTGTGGCGCTGAAGTTGCCTGTGAATGTGGAGTTGGTGGCATGTGAAACCCGCATGTGGAGCATTCGTTTGTGTGGGATGCTCATCAAGCTTCATTTCAGTCCTAGGCACTCAAAGGGCACTAAGCATAGAGTGTGAAAACTGAGTTTCCTTGAGAGCTGCTTGGAAGCCTGATGGTGTGTGATGTTAGTGAGCCAAATGGAGTTGTTCTCCCACAAGAACCACTCGGCTGATCCTTCTTCAATATGCCCTTCACCAACATGCAGTGTTTCCTTGATTGAATTAGCTCTCACACCAATATTTGCGTCTCGAGCCTTTGCATTGAGGGCTATCTGAAAACGGCTGTGGCGCTGAAGTTGCCTGTGAATGTGCAGTTGGTGGCATGCGACTCCCGCATGTGGAGCATTCGTTTGTGTGGGATGCTCATCAAGCTTCATTTCAGTCCTAGGCACTCAAAGGGCACTAAGCATAGAGTGTGAAAACTGAGTTTCCTTGAGAGCTGCTTGGAAGCCTGATGGTGTGTGATGTTAGTGAGCCAAATGGAGTTGTTCTCCCACAAGAACCACTCGGCTGATCCTTCTTCAATATGCCCTTCACCAACATGCAGTGTTTCCTTGATTGAATTAGCTCTCACACCAATATTTGCGTCTCGAGCCTTTGCATTGAGGGCTATCTGAAAACGGCTGTGGCGCTGAAGTTGCCTGTGAATGTGGAGTTGGTGGCATGCGACTCCCGCACGTGGAGCATTCGTTTGTGTGGGATGCTCATCAAGCTTCATTTCAGTCCTAGGCACTCAAAGGGCACTAAGCATAGAGTGTGAAAACTGAGTTTCCTTGAGAGCTGCTTGGAAGCCTGATGGTGTGTGAGGTTAGTGAGCCAAATGGAGTTGTTCTCCCACAAGAACCACTAGGCTGATCCTTCTTCAATATGCCCTTCACCAACATGCAGTGTTTCCTTGATTGAATTAGCTCTCACACCAATATTTGCGTCTCGAGCCTTTGCATTGAGGGCTATCTGAAAACGACTGTGGCGCTGAAGTTGCCTGTGAATGCGGAGTTGGTGGCATGTGAAACCCGCATGTGGAGCATTCATTTGTGTGGGATGCTCACCAGGTTCATTCCTAGATAATGCACTCAAAGGGCACTAAGCATAGAGTGTGAAAACTGAGTTTCCTTGAGAGCTGCTTGGAAGCCTGATGGTGTGTATAGTTAGTGAGCCAAATGGAGTTGTTCTCCCACAAGAACCACTCGGCTGATCCTTCTTCAATATGCCTTTCACCAACATGCAGTGTTTCCTTGATTGAATTAGCTCTCACACCAATATTTGCGTCTCGAGCCTTTGCATTGAGGGCTATCTGAAAACGGCTGTGGCGCTGAAGTTGCCTGTGAATGTGGAGTTGGTGGCATGCGACTCCCGCATGTGGAGCATTCATTTGTGTGGGATGCTCATCAAGCTTCATTTCAGTCCTAGGCACTCAAAGGGCACTAAGCATAGAGTGTGAAAACTGAGTTTCCTTGAGAGCTGCTTGGAAGCCTGATGGTGTGTGAGGTTAGTGACCCAAATGGAGTTCTTCTCCCACAAGAACCACTCGGCTGATCCTTCTTCAATATGCCCTTCACCAACATGCAGTGTTTCCTTGATTGAATTAGCTCTCACACCAATATTTGCGTCTCGAGCCTTTGCATTGAGGGCTATCTGAAAACGGCTGTGGCACTGAAGTTGCCTGTGAATGTGGAGTTGGTGGCATGTGAAACCCGCATGTGGAGCATTCGTTTGTGTGGGATGCTCATCAAGCTTCATTTCAGTCAAAGGGCACTCTAAGGGCACTAAGCATAGAGTGTGAAAACTGAGTTTCCTTGAGAGCTGCTTGGAAGCCTGATGGTGTGTATAGTTAGTGAGCCAAATGGAGTTGTTCTCCCACAAGAACCACTCGGCTGATCCTTCTTCAATATGCCCTTCACCAACATGCAGTGTTTCCTTGATTGAATTAGCTCTCACACCAATATTTGCGTCTCGAGCCTTTGCATTGAGGGCTATCTGAAAACGGCTGTGGCGCTGAAGTTGCCTGTGAATGTGGAGTTGGTGGCATGTGAAACCCGCATGTGGAGTATTCATTTGTGTGGGATGCTCACCAGGTTCATTCCTAGATAATGCACTCAAAGGGCACTAAGCAAAGAGTGTGAAAACTGAGTTTCTCTGAGAGCTGCTTGGAAGCCTGATGGTGTGTGAAGTTAGTGAGCCAAATGGAGTTGTTCTCCCACAAGAACCACTCGGCTGATCCTTCTTCAATATGCCCTTCACCAACATGCAGTGTTTCCTTGATTGAATTAGCTCTCACACCAATATTTGCGTCTCGAGCCTTTGCATTGAGGGCTATCTGAAAACGGCTGTGGCGCTGAAGTTGCCTGTGAATGTGGAGTTGGTGGCATGTGAAACCCGCATGTGGAGCATTCGTTTGTGTGGGATGCTCATCAAGCTTCATTTCAGTCAAAGGGCACTCTAAGGGCACTAAGCATAGAGTGTGAAAACTGAGTTTCCTTGAGAGCTGCTTGGAAGCCTGATGGTGTGTGAAGTTAGTGAGCCAAATGGAGTTGTTCTCCCACAAGAACCACTCGGCTGATCCTTCTTCAATATGCCCTTCACCAACATGCAGTGTTTCCTTGATTGAATTAGCTCTCACACCAATATTTGCGTCTCGAGCCTTTGCATTGAGGGCTATCTGAAAACGGCTGTGGCGCTGAAGTTGCCTGTGAATGTGGAGTTGGTGGCATGTGAAACCCGCATGTGGAGCATTCGTTTGTGTGGGATGCTCTACCAGGTTCATTCCTAGATAATGCACTCAAAGGGCACTAAGCATAGAGTGTGAAAACTGAGTTTCCTTGAGAGCTGCTTGGAAGCCTGATGGTGTGTGAAGTTAGTGAGCCAAATGGAGTTGTTCTCCCACAAGAACCACTCGGCTGAACCTTCTTCAATATGCCCTTCACCAACATGCAGTGTTTCCTTGATTGAATTAGCTCTCACACCAATATTTGCGTCTCGAGCCTTTGCATTGAGGGCTATCTGAAAACGGCTGTGGCGCTGAAGTTGCCTGTGAATGTGGAGTTGGTGGCATGTGAAACCCGCATGTGGAGCATTCGTTTGTGTGGGATGCTCTACCAGGTTCATTCCTAGATAATGCACTCAAAGGGCACTAAGCATAGAGTGTGAAAACTGAGTTTCCTTGAGAGCTGCTTGGAAGCCTGATGGTGTGTGAAGTTAGTGAGCCAAATGGAGTTGTTCTCCCACAAGAACCACTCGGCTGATCCTTCTTCAATATGCCCTTCACCAACATGCAGTGTTTCCTTGATTGAATTAGCTCTCACACCAATATTTGCGTCTAGAGCCTTTGCATTGAGGGCTATCTGAAAACGGCTGTGGCACTGAAGTTGCCTGTGAATGTGGAGTTGGTGGCATGTGAAACCCCCATGTGGAGCATTCGTTTGTGTGGGATGCTCTACCAAGTTCATTCCTAGATAATGCACTCAAAGGGCACTAAGGATAGAGTGTGAAAACTGAGTTTCCTTGAGAGCTGCTTGGAAGCCTGATGGTGTGTGAAGTTAGTGAGCCAAATGGAGTTCTTCTCCCACAAGAACCACTCGGCTGATCCTTCTTCAATATGCCCTTCACCAACATGCAGTGTTTCCTTGATTGAATTAGCTCTCACACCAATATTTGCGTCTCGAGCCTTTGCATTGAGGGCTATCTGAAAACGGCTGTGGCGCTGAAGTTGCCTGTGAATGTGGAGTTGGTGGCATGTGAAACCCGCATGTGGAGCATTAGTTTGTGTGGGATGCTCATCAAGCTTCATTTCAGTCCTAGGCACTCAAAGGGCACTAAGCATAGAGTGTGAAAACTGAGTTTCCTTGAGAGCTGCTTGGAAGCCTGATGGTGTGTGAGGTTAGTGACCCAAATGGAGTTGTTCTCCCACAAGAACCACTCGGCTGATCCTTCTTCAATATGCCCTTCACCAACATGCAGTGTTTCCTTGATTGAATTAGCTCTCACACCAATATTTGCGTCTAGAGCCTTTGCATTGAGGGCTATCTGAAAACGGCTGTGGCGCTGAAGTTGCCTGTGAATGTGGAGTTGGTGGCATGCGACTCCCGCATGTGGAGCATTCGTTTGTGTGGGATGCTCATCAAGCTTCATTTCAGTCCTAGGCACTCAAAGGGCACTAAGCATAGAGTGTGAAAACTGAGTTTCCTTGAGAGCTGCTTGGAAGCCTGATGGTGTGTGAGGTTAGTGACCCAAATGGAGTTGTTCTCCCACAAGAACCACTCGGCTGATCCTTCTTCAATATGCCCTTCACCAACATGCAGTGTTTCCTTGATTGAATTAGCTCTCACACCAATATTTGCGTCTCGAGCCTTTGCATTGAGGGCTATCTGAAAACGGCTGTGGCGCTGACGTTGCCTGTGAATGTGGAGTTGGTGGCATGCGACTCCCGCATGTGGAGCATTCGTTTGTGTGGGATGCTCTACCAAGTTCATTCCTAGATAATGCACTCAAAGGGCACTAAGCATAGAGTGTGAAAACTGAGTTTCCTTGAGAGCTGCTTGGAAGCCTGATGGTGTGTGAGGTTAGTGAGCCAAATGGAGTTGTTCTCCCTCAAGAACCACTCGGCTGATCCTTCTTCAATATGCCCTTCACCAACATGCAGTGTTTCCTTGATTGAATTAGCTCTCACACCAATATTTGCGTCTCGAGCCTTTGCATTGAGGGCTATCTGAAAACGGCTGTGGCGCTGAAGTTGCCTGTGAATGTGGAGTTGGTGGCATGTGAAACCCGCATGTGGAGCATTCGTTTGTGTGGGATGCTCATCAAGCTTCATTTCAGTCCTAGGCACTCAAAGGGCACTAAGCATAGAGTGTGAAAACTGAGTTTCCTTGAGAGCTGCTTGGAAGCCTGATGGTGTGTGAGGTTAGTGTCCCAAATGGAGTTGTTCTCCCACAAGAACCACTCGGCTGATCCTTCTTCAATATGCCCTTCACCAACATGCAGTGTTTCCTTGATTGAATTAGCTCTCACACCAATATTTGCGTCTAGAGCCTTTGCATTGAGGGCTATCTGAAAACGGCTGTGGCGCTGAAGTTGCCTGTGAATGTGGAGTTGGTGGCATGCGACTCCCGCATGTGGAGCATTCGTTTGTGTGGGATGCTCATCAAGCTTCATTTCAGTCCTAGGCACTCAAAGGGCACTAAGCATAGAGTGTGAAAACTGAGTTTCCTTGAGAGCTGCTTGGAAGCCTGATGGTGTGTGATGTTAGTGAGCCAAATGGAGTTGTTCTCCCACAAGAACCACTCGGCTGATCCTTCTTCAATATGCCCTTCACCAACATGCAGTGTTTCCTTGATTGAATTAGCTCTCACACCAATATTTGCGTCTCGAGCCTTTGCATTGAGGGCTATCTGAAAACGGCTGTGGCGCTGACGTTGCCTGTGAATGTGGAGTTGGTGGCATGTGAAACCCGCATGTGGAGCATTCGTTTGTGTGGGATGCTCTACCAAGTTCATTCCTAGATAATGCACTCAAAGGGCACTAAGCATAGAGTGTGAAAACTGAGTTTCCTTGAGAGCTGCTTGGAAGCCTGATGGTGTGTGAGGTTAGTGAGCCAAATGGAGTTGTTCTCCCTCAAGAACCACTCGGCTGATCCTTCTTCAATATGCCCTTCACCAACATGCAGTGTTTCCTTGATTGAATTAGCTCTCACACCAATATTTGCGTCTCGAGCCTTTGCATTGAGGGCTATCTGAAAACGGCTGTGGCGCTGAAGTTACCTGTGAATGTGGAGTTGGTGGCATGTGAAACCCGCATGTGGAGCATTCATTTGTGTGGGATGCTCACCAGGTTCATTCCTAGATAATGCACTCAAAGGGCACTAAGCATAGAGTGTGAAAACTGAGTTTCCCTGAGAGCTGCTTAGAAGCCTGATGGTGTGTGAAGTTAGTGAGCCAAATGGAGTTGTTCTCCCACAAGAACCACTCGGCTGATCCTTCTTCAATATGCCCTTCACCAACATGAAGTGTTTCCTTGATTGAATTAGCTCTCACACCAATATTTGCGTCTCGAGCCTTTGCATTGAGGGCTATCTGAAAACGGCTGTGGCGCTGAAGTTGCCTGTGAATGTGGAGTTGGTGGCATGTGAAACCCGCATGTGGAGCATTCGTTTGTGTGGGATGCTCATCAAGCTTCATTTCAGTCCTAGGCACTCAAAGGGCACTAAGCATAGAGTGTGAAAACTGAGTTTCCTTGAGAGCTGCTTGGAAGCCTGATCGTGTGTGATGTTAGTGAGCCAAATGGAGTTCTTCTCCCACAAGAACCACTCGGCTGATCCTTCTTCAATATGCCCTTCACCAACATGCAGTGTTTCCTTGATTGAATTAGCTCTCACACCAATATTTGCGTCTCGAGCCTTTGCATTGAGGGCTATCTGTAAACGGCTGTGGCGCTGAAGTTGCCTGTGAATGTGGAGTTGGTGGCATGCGACTCCCGCATGTGGAGCATTCGTTTGTGTGGGATGCTCATCAAGCTTCATTTCAGTCCTAGGCACTCAAAGGGCACTAAGCATAGAGTGTGAAAACTGAGTTTCCTTGAGAGCTGCTTGGAAGCCTGATGGTGTGTGAGGTTAGTGACCCAAATGGAGTTGTTCTCCCACAAGAACCACTCGGCTGATCCTTCTTCAATATGCCCTTCACCAACATGCAGTGTTTCCTTGATTGAATTAGCTCTCACACCAATATTTGCGTCTAGAGCCTTTGCATTGAGGGCTATCTGAAAACGGCTGTGGCGCTGAAGTTGCCTGTGAATGTGGAGTTGGTGGCATGCGACTCCCGCATGTGGAGCATTCGTTTGTGTGGGATGCTCATCAAGCTTCATTTCAGTCCTAGGCACTCAAAGGGCACTAAGCATAGAGTGTGAAAACTGAGTTTCCTTGAGAGCTGCTTGGAAGCCTGATGGTGTGTGAGGTTAGTGACCCAAATGGAGTTGTTCTCCCACAAGAACCACTCGGCTGATCCTTCTTCAATATGCCCTTCACCAACATGCAGTGTTTCCTTGATTGAATTAGCTCTCACACCAATATTTGCGTCTCGAGCCTTTGCATTGAGGGCTATCTGAAAACGGCTGTGGCGCTGACGTTGCCTGTGAATGTGGAGTTGGTGGCATGTGAAACCCGCATGTGGAGCATTCGTTTGTGTGGGATGCTCTACCAAGTTCATTCCTAGATAATGCACTCAAAGGGCACTAAGCATAGAGTGTGAAAACTGAGTTTCCTTGAGAGCTGCTTGGAAGCCTGATGGTGTGTGAGGTTAGTGAGCCAAATGGAGTTGTTCTCCCTCAAGAACCACTCGGCTGATCCTTCTTCAATATGCCCTTCACCAACATGCAGTGTTTCCTTGATTGAATTAGCTCTCACACCAATATTTGCGTCTCGAGCCTTTGCATTGAGGGCTATCTGAAAACGGCTGTGGCGCTGAAGTTACCTGTGAATGTGGAGTTGGTGGCATGTGAAACCCGCATGTGGAGCATTCATTTGTGTGGGATGCTCACCAGGTTCATTCCTAGATAATGCACTCAAAGGGCACTAAGCATAGAGTGTGAAAACTGAGTTTCCCTGAGAGCTGCTTAGAAGCCTGATGGTGTGTGAAGTTAGTGAGCCAAATGGAGTTGTTCTCCCTCAAGAACCACTCGGCTGATCCTTCTTCAATATGCCCTTCACCAACATGAAGTGTTTCCTTGATTGAATTAGCTCTCACACCAATATTTGCGTCTCGAGCCTTTGCATTGAGGGCTATCTGAAAACGGCTGTGGCGCTGAAGTTGCCTGTGAATGTGGAGTTGGTGGCATGTGAAACCCGCATGTGGAGCATTCGTTTGTGTGGGATGCTCATCAAGCTTCATTTCAGTCCTAGGCACTCAAAGGGCACTAAGCATAGAGTGTGAAAACTGAGTTTCCTTGAGAGCTGCTTGGAAGCCTGATGGTGTGTATAGTTAGTGAGCCAAATGGAGTTCTTCTCCCACAAGAACCACTCGGCTGATCCTTCTTCAATATGCCCTTCACCAACATGCAGTGTTTCCTTGATTGAATTAGCTCTCACACCAATATTTGCGTCTCGAGCCTTTGCATTGAGGGCTATCTGTAAACGGCTGTGGCGCTGAAGTTGCCTGTGAATGTGGAGTTGGTGGCATGCGACTCCCGCATGTGGAGCATTCGTTTGTGTGGGATGCTCATCAAGCTTCATTTCAGTCCTAGGCACTCAAAGGGCACTAAGCATAGAGTGTGAAAACTGAGTTTCCTTGAGAGCTGCTTGGAAGCCTGATGGTGTGTGAGGTTAGTGACCCAAATGGAGTTGTTCTCCCACAAGAACCACTCGGCTGATCCTTCTTCAATATGCCCTTCACCAACATGCAGTGTTTCCTTGATTGAATTAGCTCTCACACCAATATTTGCGTCTAGAGCCTTTGCATTGAGGGCTATCTGAAAACGGCTGTGGCGCTGAAGTTGCCTGTGAATGTGGAGTTGGTGGCATGCGACTCCCGCATGTGGAGCATTCGTTTGTGTGGGATGCTCATCAAGCTTCATTTCAGTCCTAGGCACTCAAAGGGCACTAAGCATAGAGTGTGAAAACTGAGTTTCCTTGAGAGCTGCTTGGAAGCCTGATGGTGTGTGAGGTTAGTGACCCAAATGGAGTTGTTCTCCCACAAGAACCACTCGGCTGATCCTTCTTCAATATGCCCTTCACCAACATGCAGTGTTTCCTTGATTGAATTAGCTCTCACACCAATATTTGCGTCTCGAGCCTTTGCATTGAGGGCTATATGAAAACGGCTGTGGCGCTGACGTTGCCTGTGAATGTGGAGTTGGTGGCATGTGAAACCCGCATGTGGAGCATTCGTTTGTGTGGGATGCTCACCAAGTTCATTCCTAGATAATGCACTCAAAGGGCACTAAGCATAGAGTGTGAAAACTGAGTTTCCTTGAGAGCTGCTTGGAAGCCTGATGGTATGTGAAGTTAGTGAGCCAAATGGAGTTGTTCTCCCACAAGAACCACTCGGCTGATCCTTCTTCAATATGCCCTTCACCAACATGCAGTGTTTCCTTGATTGAATTAGCTCTCACACCAATATTTGCGTCTCGAGCCTTTGCATTGAGGGCTATCTGAAAACGGCTGTGGCGCTGAAGTTGCCTGTGAATGTGGAGTTGGTGGCATGTGAAACCCGCATGTGGAGCATTCATTTGTGTGGGATGCTCACCAGGTTCATTCCTAGCTAATGCACTCAAAGGGCACTAAGCATAGAGTGTGAAAACTGAGTTTCCCTGAGAGCTGCTTAGAAGCCTGATGGTGTGTGAAGTTAGTGAGCCAAATGGAGTTGTTCTCCCACAAGAACCACTCGGCTGATCCTTCTTCAATATGCCCTTCACCAACATGAAGTGTTTCCTTGATTGAATTAGCTCTCACACCAATATTTGCGTCTCGAGCCTTTGCATTGAGGGCTATCTGAAAACGGCTGTGGCGCTGAAGTTGCCTGTGAATGTGGAGTTGGTGGCATGTGAAACCCGCATGTGGAGCATTCGTTTGTGTGGGATGCTCTACCAGGTTCATTCCTAGATAATGCACTCAAAGGGCACTAAGCATAGAGTGTGAAAACTGAGTTTCCTTGAGAGCTGCTTGGAAGCCTGATGGTGTGTATAGTTAGTGAGCCAAATGGAGTTGTTCTCCCACAAGAACCACTCGGCTGATCCTTCTTCAATATGCCCTTCACCAACATGCAGTGTTTCCTTGATTGAATTAGCTCTCACACCAATATTTGCGTCTCGAGCCTTTGCATTGAGGGCTATCTGAAAACGGCTGTGGCGCTGAAGTTGCCTGTGAATGTGGAGTTGGTGGCATGCGACTCCCGCATGTGGAGCATTCATTTGTGTGGGATACTCATCAAGCTTCATTTCAGTCCTAGGCACTCCAAGGGCACTAAGCATAGAGTGTGAAAACTGAGTTTCCTTGAGAGCTGCTTGGAAGCCTGATGGTGTGTGAGGTTAGTGACCCAAATGGAGTTGTTCTCCCACAAGAACCACTCGGCTGATCCTTCTTCAATATGCCCTTCACCAACATGCAGTGTTTCCTTGATTGAATTAGCTCTCACACCAATATTTGCGTCTCGAGCCTTTGCATTGAGGGCTATCTGAAAACGGATGTGGCGCTGAAGTTGCCTGTGAATGTGGAGTTGGTCGCATGTGAAACCTGCATGTGGAGCATTCGTTTGTGTGTGATGCGCTACCAAGTTCATTCCTAGATAATGCACTCAAAGGGCACTAAGCATAGAGTGTGAAAACTGAGTTTCCTTGAGAGCTGCTTGGAAGCCTGATGGTGTGTGAAGTTAGTGAGCCAAATGGAGTTGTTCTCCCTCAAGAACCACTCGGCTGATCCTTCTTCAATGTGCCCTTCACCAACATGCAGTGTTTCCTTGATTGAATTAGCTCTCACACCAATATTTGCGTCTCGAGCCTTTGCATTGAGGGCTAGCTGAAAACGGCTGTGGCGCTGAAGTTGCCTGTGAATGTGAGTTGGTGGCATGTGAAACCCGCATGTGGAGCATTCGTTTGTGTGGGATGCTCATCAAGCTTCATTTCAGTCAAAGGGCACTCTAAGGGCACTAAGCATAGAGTGTGAAAACTGAGTTTCCTTGAGAGCTGCTTGGAAGCCTGATGGTGTGTAAAGTTAGTGAGCCAAATGGAGTTCTTCTCCCACAAGAACCACTCGGCTGATCCTTCTTCAATATGCCCTTCACCAACATGCAGTGTTTCCTTGATTGAATTAGCTCTCACACCAATATTTGCGTCTAGAGCCTTTGCATTGAGGGCTATCTGAAAACGGCTGTGGCACTGAAGTTGCCTGTGAATGTGGAGTTGGTGGCATGTGAAACCCGCATGTGGAGCATTCGTTTGTGTGGGATGCTCTACCAAGTTCATTCCTAGATAATGCACTCAAAGGGCACTAAGCATAGAGTGTGAAAACTGAGTTTCCTTGAGAGCTGCTTGGAAGCCTGATGGTGTGTGAAGTTAGTGAGCCAAATGGAGTTGTTCTCCCACAAGAACCACTCGGCTGATCCTTCTTCAATATGCCCTTCACCAACATGCAGTGTTTCCTTGATTGAATTAGCTCTCACACCAATATTTGCGTCTCGAGCCTTTGCATTGAGGGCTATCTGAAAACGGCTGTGGCGCTGAAGTTGCCTGTGAATGTGGAGTTGGTGGCATGTGAAACCCGCATGTGGAGCATTCATTTGTGTGGGATGCTCACCAGGTTCATTCCTAGATAATGCACTCTAAAGGGCACTAAGCATAGAGTGTGAAAACTGAGTTTCCCTGAGAGCTGCTTAGAAGCCTGATGGTGTGTGAAGTTAGTGAGCCAAATGGAGTTGTTCTCCCACAAGAACCACTCGGCTGATCCTTCTTCAATATGCCCTTCACCAACATGCAGTGTTTCCTTGATTGAATTAGCTCTCACACCAATATTTGCATCTCGAGCCTTTGCATTGAGGGCTATCTGAAAACGGCTGTGGCGCTGAAGTTGCCTGTGAATGTGGAGTTGGTGGCATGTGAAACCCGCATGTGGAGCATTCGTTTTTGTGGGATGCTCATCAAGCTTCATTTCAGTCAAAGGGCACTCTAAGGGCACTAAGCATAGAGTGTGAAAACTGAGTTTCCTTGAGAGCTGCTTGGAAGACTGATGGTGTGTGAAGTTAATGAGCCAAATGGAGTTGTTCTCCCACAAGAACCACTCGGCTGATCCTTCTTCAATATGCCCTTCACCAACATGCAGTGTTTCCTTGATTGAATTAGCTCTCACACCAATATTTGCGTCTCGAGCCTTTGCATTGAGGGCTATCTGAAAACGGCTGTGGCGCTGAAGTTGCCTGTGAATGTGGAGTTGGTGGCATGTGAAACCCGCATGTGGAGCATTCGTTTGTGTGGAATGCTCTACCAGGTTCATTCCTAGATAATGCACTCAAAGGGCACTAAGCATAGAGTGTGAAAACTGAGTTTCCTTGAGAGCTGCTTGGAAGCCTGATGGTGTGTGAAGTTAGTAAGCCAAATGGAGTTGTTCTCCCACAAGAACCACTCGGCTGATCCTTCTTCAATATGCCCTTCACCAACATGCAGTGTTTCCTTGATTGAATTAGCTCTCACACCAATATTTGCGTCTCAAGACTTTGCATTGAGGGCTATCTGAAAACGGCTGTGGCGCTGAAGTTGCCTGTGAATGTGGAGTTGGTGGCATGTGAAACCCGCATGTGGAGCATTCGTTTGTGTGGGATGCTCACCAAGCTTCATTTCAGTCCTAGGCACTCAAAGGGCACTAAGCATAGAGCGTGAAAACTGAGTTTCCTTGAGAGCTGCTAGGAAGCCTGATGGTGTGTGAAGTTAGTGAGCCAAATGGAGTTGTTCTCCCACAAGAACCACTCGGCTGATCCTTCTTCAATATGCCCTTCACCAACATGCAGTGTTTCCTTGATTGAATTAGCTCTCACACCAATATTTGCGTCTCGAGCCTTTGCATTGAGGGCTATCTGAAAACGGCTGTGGCGCTGAAGTTGCCTGTGATTGTGGAGTTGGTGGCATGTGAAACCCGCATGTGGAGCATTCGTTTGTGTGGGATGCTCTACCAGGTTCATTCCTAGATAATGCACTCAAAGGGCACTAAGCATAGAGTGTGAAAACTGAGTTTCCTTGAGAGCTGCTTGGAAGCCTGATGGTGTGTGAAGTTAGTGAGCCAAATGGAGTTGTTCTCCCACAAGAACCACTCGGCTGATCCTTCTTCAATATGCCCTTCACCAACATGCAGTGTTTCCTTGATTGAATTAGCTTGCACACCAATATTTGCGTCTCGAGCCTTTGCATTGAGGGCTATCTGAAAACGGCTGTGGCGCTGAAGTTGCCTGTGAATGTGGAGTTGGTGGCATGTGAAACCCACATGTGGAGCATTCGTTTGTGTGGGATGCTCATCAAGCTTCATTTCAGTCCTAGGCACTCAAAGGGCACTGAGCATAGAGTGTGAAAACTGAGTTTCCTTGAGAGCTGCTTGGAAACCTGATGGTGTGTGAAGTTAGTGAGCCAAATGGAGTTGTTCTCCCACAAGAACCACTCGGCTGATCCTTCTTCAATATGCCCTTCACCAACATGCAGTGTTTTCTTGATTGAATTAGCTCTCACACCAATATTTGCGTCTAGAGCCTTTGCATTGAGGGCTATCTGAAAACGGCTGTGGCGCTGAAGTTGCCTGTGAATGTGGAGTTGGTTGCATGTGAAACCCGCATGTGGTGCATTCGTGTATGTGGGATGCTCACCAAGCTTCATTTCAGTCCTAGGCACTCAAAGGGCACTAAGCATAGAGTGTGAAAACTGAGTTTCCTTGAGAGCTGCTTGGAAGCCTGATGGTGTGTGAAGTTAGTGAGCCAAATGGAGTTCTTCTCCCACAAGAACCACTCGGCTGATCCTTCTTCAATATGCCCTTCACCAACATGCAGTGTTTCCTTGATTGAATTAGCTCTCACACCAATATTTGCATCTAGAGCCTTTGCATTGAGGGCTATCTGAAAACGGCTGTGGCGCTGAAGTTGCCTGTGAATGTGGAGTTGGTGGCATGTGAAACCCGCATGTGGAGCATTCGTGTAGGTGGGATGCTCACCAAGCTTCATTTCAGTCCTAGGCACTCAAAGGGCACTAAGCATAGAGTGTGAAAACTGAGTTTCCTTGAGAGCTGCTTGGAAGCCTGATGGTGTGTGAAGTTAGTGAGCCAAATGGAGTTGTTCTCCCACAAGAACCACTCGGCTGATCCTTCTTCAATATGCCCTTCACCAACATGCAGTGTTTCCTTGATTGAATTAGCTCTCACACCAATATTTGCGTCTCGAGCCTTTGCATTGAGGGCTATCTGAAAACGGCTGTGGCGCTGAAGTTGCCTGTGAATGTGGAGTTGGTGGCATGTGAAACCCGCATGTGGAGCATTCGTTTGTGTGGAATGCTCTACCAGGTTCATTCCTAGATAATGCACTCAAAGGGCACTAAGCATAGAGTGTGAAAACTGAGTTTCCTTGAGAGCTGCTTGGAAGCCTGATGGTGTGTGAAGTTAGTAAGCCAAATGGAGTTGTTCTCCCACAAGAACCACTCGGCTGATCCTTCTTCAATATGCCCTTCACCAACATGCAGTGTTTCCTTGATTGAATTAGCTCTCACACCAATATTTGCGTCTCAAGACTTTGCATTGAGGGCTATCTGAAAACGGCTGTGGCGCTGAAGTTGCCTGTGAATGTGGAGTTGGTGGCATGTGAAACCCGCATGTGGAGCATTCGTTTGTGTGGGATGCTCACCAAGCTTCATTTCAGTCCTAGGCACTCAAAGGGCACTAAGCATAGAGCGTGAAAACTGAGTTTCCTTGAGAGCTGCTAGGAAGCCTGATGGTGTGTGAAGTTAGTGAGCCAAATGGAGTTGTTCTCCCACAAGAACCACTCGGCTGATCCTTCTTCAATATGCCCTTCACCAACATGCAGTGTTTCCTTGATTGAATTAGCTCTCACACCAATATTTGCGTCTCGAGCCTTTGCATTGAGGGCTATCTGAAAACGGCTGTGGCGCTGAAGTTGCCTGTGATTGTGGAGTTGGTGGCATGTGAAACCCGCATGTGGAGCATTCGTTTGTGTGGGATGCTCTACCAGGTTCATTCCTAGATAATGCACTCAAAGGGCACTAAGCATAGAGTGTGAAAACTGAGTTTCCTTGAGAGCTGCTTGGAAGCCTGATGGTGTGTGAAGTTAGTGAGCCAAATGGAGTTGTTCTCCCACAAGAACCACTCGGCTGATCCTTCTTCAATATGCCCTTCACCAACATGCAGTGTTTCCTTGATTGAATTAGCTTGCACACCAATATTTGCGTCTCGAGCCTTTGCATTGAGGGCTATCTGAAAACGGCTGTGGCGCTGAAGTTGCCTGTGAATGTGGAGTTGGTGGCATGTGAAACCCACATGTGGAGCATTCGTTTGTGTGGGATGCTCATCAAGCTTCATTTCAGTCCTAGGCACTCAAAGGGCACTGAGCATAGAGTGTGAAAACTGAGTTTCCTTGAGAGCTGCTTGGAAACCTGATGGTGTGTGAAGTTAGTGAGCCAAATGGAGTTGTTCTCCCACAAGAACCACTCGGCTGATCCTTCTTCAATATGCCCTTCACCAACATGCAGTGTTTTCTTGATTGAATTAGCTCTCACACCAATATTTGCGTCTAGAGCCTTTGCATTGAGGGCTATCTGAAAACGGCTGTGGCGCTGAAGTTGCCTGTGAATGTGGAGTTGGTTGCATGTGAAACCCGCATGTGGTGCATTCGTGTATGTGGGATGCTCACCAAGCTTCATTTCAGTCCTAGGCACTCAAAGGGCACTAAGCATAGAGTGTGAAAACTGAGTTTCCTTGAGAGCTGCTTGGAAGCCTGATGGTGTGTGAAGTTAGTGAGCCAAATGGAGTTCTTCTCCCACAAGAACCACTCGGCTGATCCTTCTTCAATATGCCCTTCACCAACATGCAGTGTTTCCTTGATTGAATTAGCTCTCACACCAATATTTGCATCTAGAGCCTTTGCATTGAGGGCTATCTGAAAACGGCTGTGGCGCTGAAGTTGCCTGTGAATGTGGAGTTGGTGGCATGTGAAACCCGCATGTGGAGCATTCGTGTAGGTGGGATGCTCACCAAGCTTCATTTCAGTCCTAGGCACTCAAAGGGCACTAAGCATAGAGTGTGAAAACTGAGTTTCCTTGAGAGCTGCTTGGAAGCCTGATGGTGTGTGAAGTTAGTGAGCCAAATGGAGTTGTTCTCCCACAAGAACCACTCGGCTGATCCTTCTTCAATATGCCCTTCACCAACATGCAGTGTTTCCTTGATTGAATTAGCTCTCACACCAATATTTGCGTCTCGAGCCTTTGCATTGAGGGCTATCTGAAAACGGCTGTGGCGCTGAAGTTGCCTGTGAATGTGGAGTTGGTGGCATGTGAAACCCGCATGTGGAGCATTCGTTTTTGTGGGATGCTCATCAAGCTTCATTTCAGTCAAAGGGCACTCTAAGGGCACTAAGCATAGAGTGTGAAAACTGAGTTTCCTTGAGAGCTGCTTGGAAGCCTGATGGTGTGTGAAGTTAGTGAGCCAAATGGAGTTGTTCTCCCACAAGAACCACTCGGCTGATCCTTCTTCAATATGCCCTTCACCAACATGCAGTGTTTCCTTGATTGAATTAGCTCTCACACCAATATTTGCGTCTCGAGCCTTTGCATTGAGGGCTATCTGAAAACGGCTGTGGCGCTGAAGTTGCCTGTGAATGTGGAGTTGGTGGCATGTGACTCCCGCATGTGGAGCATTCGTTTGTGTGGGATGCTCTACCAGGTTCATTCCTAGATAATGCACTCAAAGGGCACTAAGCATAGAGTGTGAAACCTGAGTTTCCTTGAGAGCTGCTTGGAAGCCTGATGGTGTGTGAAGTTAGTGAGCCAAATGGAGTTGTTCTCCCACAAGAACCACTCGGCTGATCCTTCTTCAATATGCCCTTCACCAACATGCAGTGTTTCCTTGATTGAATTAGCTCTCACACCAATATTTGCGTCTAGAGCCTTTGCATTGAGGGCTATCTGAAAACGGCTGTGGCGCTGAAGTTGCCTGTGAATGTGGAGTTGGTGGCATGTGAAACCCGCATCTGGAGCATTCGTTTTTGTGGGATGCTCATCAAGCTTCATTTCAGTCAAAGGGCACTCTAAGGGCACTAAGCATAGAGTGTGAAAACTGAGTTTCCTTGAGAGCTGCTTGGAAGCCTGATGGTGTGTGAAGTTAGTGAGCCAAATGGAGTTGTTCTCCCACAAGAACCACTCGGCTGATCCTTCTTCAATATGCCCTTCACCAACATGCAGTGTTTAATTGATTGAATTAGCTCTCACACCAATATTTGCGTCTCGAGCCTTTGCATTGAGGGCTATCTGAAAACGGCTGTGGCGCTGAAGTTGCCTGTGAATGTGGAGTTGGTGGCATGTGACTCCCGCATGTGGAGCATTCGTTTGTGTGGGATGCTCTACCAGGTTCATTCCTAGATAATGCACTCAAAGGGCACTAAGCATAGAGTGTGAAAACTGAGTTTCCTTGAGAGCTGCTTGGAAGCCTGATGGTGTGTGAAGTTAGTGAGCCAAATGGAGTTGTTCTCCCACAAGAACCACTCGGCTGATCCTTCTTCAATATGCCCTTCACCAACATGCAGTGTTTCCTTGATTGAATTAGCTCTCACACCAATATTTGCGTCTCGAGCCTTTGCATTGAGGGCTATCTGAAAACGGCTGTGGCGCTGAAGTTGCCTGTGAATGTGGAGTTGGTGGCATGTGACTCCCGCATGTGGAGCATTCGTTTGTGTGGGATGCTCTACCAGGTTCATTCCTAGATAATGCACTCAAAGGGCACTAAGCATAGAGTGTGAAAACTGAGTTTCCTTGAGAGCTGCTTGGAAGCCTGATGGTGTGTGAAGTTAGTGAGCCAAATGGAGTTCTTCTCCCACAAGAACCACTCGGCTGATCCTTCTTCAATATGCCCTTCACCAACATGCAGTGTTTCCTTGATTGAATTAGCTCTCACACCAATATTTGCGTCTCAAGACTTTGCATTGAGGGCTATCTGAAAACGGCTGTGGCGCTGAAGTTGCCTGTGAATGTGGAGTTGGTGGCATGTGAAACCCGCATGTGGAGCATTCGTTTGTGTGGGATGCTCACCAAGCTTCATTTCAGTCCTAGGCACTCAAAGGGCACTAAGCATAGAGCGTGAAAACTGAGTTTCCTTGAGAGCTGCTAGGAAGCCTGATGGTGTGTGAAGTTAGTGAGCCAAATGGAGTTGTTCTCCCACAAGAACCACTCGGCTGATCCTTCTTCAATATGCCCTTCACCAACATGCAGTGTTTCCTTGATTGAATTAGCTCTCACACCAATATTTGCGTCTCGAGCCTTTGCATTGAGGGCTATCTGAAAACGGCTGTGGCGCTGAAGTTGCCTGTGATTGTGGAGTTGGTGGCATGTGAAACCCGCATGTGGAGCATTCGTTTGTGTGGGATGCTCTACCAGGTTCATTCCTAGATAATGCACTCAAAGGGCACTAAGCATAGAGTGTGAAAACTGAGTTTCCTTGAGAGCTGCTTGGAAGCCTGATGGTGTGTGAAGTTAGTGAGCCAAATGGAGTTGTTCTCCCACAAGAACCACTCGGCTGATCCTTCTTCAATATGCCCTTCACCAACATGCAGTGTTTCCTTGATTGAATTAGCTTGCACACCAATATTTGCGTCTCGAGCCTTTGCATTGAGGGCTATCTGAAAACGGCTGTGGCGCTGAAGTTGCCTGTGAATGTGGAGTTGGTGGCATGTGAAACCCACATGTGGAGCATTCGTTTGTGTGGGATGCTCATCAAGCTTCATTTCAGTCCTAGGCACTCAAAGGGCACTGAGCATAGAGTGTGAAAACTGAGTTTCCTTGAGAGCTGCTTGGAAACCTGATGGTGTGTGAAGTTAGTGAGCCAAATGGAGTTGTTCTCCCACAAGAACCACTCGGCTGATCCTTCTTCAATATGCCCTTCACCAACATGCAGTGTTTTCTTGATTGAATTAGCTCTCACACCAATATTTGCGTCTAGAGCCTTTGCATTGAGGGCTATCTGAAAACGGCTGTGGCGCTGAAGTTGCCTGTGAATGTGGAGTTGGTTGCATGTGAAACCCGCATGTGGTGCATTCGTGTATGTGGGATGCTCACCAAGCTTCATTTCAGTCCTAGGCACTCAAAGGGCACTAAGCATAGAGTGTGAAAACTGAGTTTCCTTGAGAGCTGCTTGGAAGCCTGATGGTGTGTGAAGTTAGTGAGCCAAATGGAGTTCTTCTCCCACAAGAACCACTCGGCTGATCCTTCTTCAATATGCCCTTCACCAACATGCAGTGTTTCCTTGATTGAATTAGCTCTCACACCAATATTTGCATCTAGAGCCTTTGCATTGAGGGCTATCTGAAAACGGCTGTGGCGCTGAAGTTGCCTGTGAATGTGGAGTTGGTGGCATGTGAAACCCGCATGTGGAGCATTCGTGTAGGTGGGATGCTCACCAAGCTTCATTTCAGTCCTAGGCACTCAAAGGGCACTAAGCATAGAGTGTGAAAACTGAGTTTCCTTGAGAGCTGCTTGGAAGCCTGATGGTGTGTGAAGTTAGTGAGCCAAATGGAGTTGTTCTCCCACAAGAACCACTCGGCTGATCC
Source organism: Ochotona princeps (assembly GCF_030435755.1). NCBI lineage: Eukaryota > Metazoa > Chordata > Mammalia > Lagomorpha > Ochotonidae > Ochotona > Ochotona princeps. Next base: position 41,241 of record NW_026699637.1, read on the forward strand.
TTCTTCAATATGCCCTTCACCAACATGCAGTGTTTCCTTGATTGAATTAGCTCTCACACCAATATTTGCGTCTCGAGCCTTTGCATTGAGGGCTATCTGAAAACGGCTGTGGCGCTGAAGTTGCCTGTGAATGTGGAGTTGGTGGCATGTGAAACCCGCATGTGGAGCATTCGTTTGTGTGGAATGCTCTACCAGGTTCATTCCTAGATAATGCACTCAAAGGGCACTAAGCATAGAGTGTGAAAACTGAGTTTCCTTGAGAGCTGCTTGGAAGCCTGATGGTGTGTGAAGTTAGTAAGCCAAATGGAGTTGTTCTCCCACAAGAACCACTCGGCTGATCCTTCTTCAATATGCCCTTCACCAACATGCAGTGTTTCCTTGATTGAATTAGCTCTCACACCAATATTTGCGTCTCAAGACTTTGCATTGAGGGCTATCTGAAAACGGCTGTGGCGCTGAAGTTGCCTGTGAATGTGGAGTTGGTGGCATGTGAAACCCGCATGTGGAGCATTCGTTTGTGTGGGATGCTCACCAAGCTTCATTTCAGTCCTAGGCACTCAAAGGGCACTAAGCATAGAGCGTGAAAACTGAGTTTCCTTGAGAGCTGCTAGGAAGCCTGATGGTGTGTGAAGTTAGTGAGCCAAATGGAGTTGTTCTCCCACAAGAACCACTCGGCTGATCCTTCTTCAATATGCCCTTCACCAACATGCAGTGTTTCCTTGATTGAATTAGCTCTCACACCAATATTTGCGTCTCGAGCCTTTGCATTGAGGGCTATCTGAAAACGGCTGTGGCGCTGAAGTTGCCTGTGATTGTGGAGTTGGTGGCATGTGAAACCCGCATGTGGAGCATTCGTTTGTGTGGGATGCTCTACCAGGTTCATTCCTAGATAATGCACTCAAAGGGCACTAAGCATAGAGTGTGAAAACTGAGTTTCCTTGAGAGCTGCTTGGAAGCCTGATGGTGTGTGAAGTTAGTGAGCCAAATGGAGTTGTTCTCCCACAAGAACCACTCGGCTGATCCTTCTTCAATATGCCCTTCACCAACATGCAGTGTTTCCTTGATTGAATTAGCTTGCACACCAATATTTGCGTCTCGAGCCTTTGCATTGAGGGCTATCTGAAAACGGCTGTGGCGCTGAAGTTGCCTGTGAATGTGGAGTTGGTGGCATGTGAAACCCACATGTGGAGCATTCGTTTGTGTGGGATGCTCATCAAGCTTCATTTCAGTCCTAGGCACTCAAAGGGCACTGAGCATAGAGTGTGAAAACTGAGTTTCCTTGAGAGCTGCTTGGAAACCTGATGGTGTGTGAAGTTAGTGAGCCAAATGGAGTTGTTCTCCCACAAGAACCACTCGGCTGATCCTTCTTCAATATGCCCTTCACCAACATGCAGTGTTTTCTTGATTGAATTAGCTCTCACACCAATATTTGCGTCTAGAGCCTTTGCATTGAGGGCTATCTGAAAACGGCTGTGGCGCTGAAGTTGCCTGTGAATGTGGAGTTGGTTGCATGTGAAACCCGCATGTGGTGCATTCGTGTATGTGGGATGCTCACCAAGCTTCATTTCAGTCCTAGGCACTCAAAGGGCACTAAGCATAGAGTGTGAAAACTGAGTTTCCTTGAGAGCTGCTTGGAAGCCTGATGGTGTGTGAAGTTAGTGAGCCAAATGGAGTTCTTCTCCCACAAGAACCACTCGGCTGATCCTTCTTCAATATGCCCTTCACCAACATGCAGTGTTTCCTTGATTGAATTAGCTCTCACACCAATATTTGCATCTAGAGCCTTTGCATTGAGGGCTATCTGAAAACGGCTGTGGCGCTGAAGTTGCCTGTGAATGTGGAGTTGGTGGCATGTGAAACCCGCATGTGGAGCATTCGTGTAGGTGGGATGCTCACCAAGCTTCATTTCAGTCCTAGGCACTCAAAGGGCACTAAGCATAGAGTGTGAAAACTGAGTTTCCTTGAGAGCTGCTTGGAAGCCTGATGGTGTGTGAAGTTAGTGAGCCAAATGGAGTTGTTCTCCCACAAGAACCACTCGGCTGATCCTTCTTCAATATGCCCTTCACCAACATGCAGTGTTTCCTTGATTGAATTAGCTCTCACACCAATATTTGCGTCTCGAGCCTTTGCATTGAGGGCTATCTGAAAACGGCTGTGGCGCTGAAGTTGCCTGTGAATGTGGAGTTGGTGGCATGTGAAACCCGCATGTGGAGCATTCGTTTTTGTGGGATGCTCATCAAGCTTCATTTCAGTCAAAGGGCACTCTAAGGGCACTAAGCATAGAGTGTGAAAACTGAGTTTCCTTGAGAGCTGCTTGGAAGCCTGATGGTGTGTGAAGTTAGTGAGCCAAATGGAGTTGTTCTCCCACAAGAACCACTCGGCTGATCCTTCTTCAATATGCCCTTCACCAACATGCAGTGTTTCCTTGATTGAATTAGCTCTCACACCAATATTTGCGTCTCGAGCCTTTGCATTGAGGGCTATCTGAAAACGGCTGTGGCGCTGAAGTTGCCTGTGAATGTGGAGTTGGTGGCATGTGACTCCCGCATGTGGAGCATTCGTTTGTGTGGGATGCTCTACCAGGTTCATTCCTAGATAATGCACTCAAAGGGCACTAAGCATAGAGTGTGAAACCTGAGTTTCCTTGAGAGCTGCTTGGAAGCCTGATGGTGTGTGAAGTTAGTGAGCCAAATGGAGTTGTTCTCCCACAAGAACCACTCGGCTGATCCTTCTTCAATATGCCCTTCACCAACATGCAGTGTTTCCTTGATTGAATTAGCTCTCACACCAATATTTGCGTCTAGAGCCTTTGCATTGAGGGCTATCTGAAAACGGCTGTGGCGCTGAAGTTGCCTGTGAATGTGGAGTTGGTGGCATGTGAAACCCGCATCTGGAGCATTCGTTTTTGTGGGATGCTCATCAAGCTTCATTTCAGTCAAAGGGCACTCTAAGGGCACTAAGCATAGAGTGTGAAAACTGAGTTTCCTTGAGAGCTGCTTGGAAGCCTGATGGTGTGTGAAGTTAGTGAGCCAAATGGAGTTGTTCTCCCACAAGAACCACTCGGCTGATCCTTCTTCAATATGCCCTTCACCAACATGCAGTGTTTAATTGATTGAATTAGCTCTCACACCAATATTTGCGTCTCGAGCCTTTGCATTGAGGGCTATCTGAAAACGGCTGTGGCGCTGAAGTTGCCTGTGAATGTGGAGTTGGTGGCATGTGACTCCCGCATGTGGAGCATTCGTTTGTGTGGGATGCTCTACCAGGTTCATTCCTAGATAATGCACTCAAAGGGCACTAAGCATAGAGTGTGAAAACTGAGTTTCCTTGAGAGCTGCTTGGAAGCCTGATGGTGTGTGAAGTTAGTGAGCCAAATGGAGTTGTTCTCCCACAAGAACCACTCGGCTGATCCTTCTTCAATATGCCCTTCACCAACATGCAGTGTTTCCTTGATTGAATTAGCTCTCACACCAATATTTGCGTCTCGAGCCTTTGCATTGAGGGCTATCTGAAAACGGCTGTGGCGCTGAAGTTGCCTGTGAATGTGGAGTTGGTGGCATGTGACTCCCGCATGTGGAGCATTCGTTTGTGTGGGATGCTCTACCAGGTTCATTCCTAGATAATGCACTCAAAGGGCACTAAGCATAGAGTGTGAAAACTGAGTTTCCTTGAGAGCTGCTTGGAAGCCTGATGGTGTGTGAAGTTAGTGAGCCAAATGGAGTTCTTCTCCCACAAGAACCACTCGGCTGATCCTTCTTCAATATGCCCTTCACCAACATGCAGTGTTTCCTTGATTGAATTAGCTCTCACACCAATATTTGCGTCTCAAGACTTTGCATTGAGGGCTATCTGAAAACGGCTGTGGCGCTGAAGTTGCCTGTGAATGTGGAGTTGGTGGCATGTGAAACCCGCATGTGGAGCATTCGTTTGTGTGGGATGCTCACCAAGCTTCATTTCAGTCCTAGGCACTCAAAGGGCACTAAGCATAGAGTGTGAAAACTGAGTTTCCTTGAGAGCTGCTAGGAAGCCTGATGGTGTGTGAAGTTAGTGAGCCAAATGGAGTTGTTCTCCCACAAGAACCACTCGGCTGATCCTTCTTCAATATGCCCTTCACCAACATGCAGTGTTTCCTTGATTGAATTAGCTCTCACACCAATATTTGCGTCTCGAGCCTTTGCATTGAGGGCTATCTGAAAACGGCTGTGGCGCTGAAGTTGCCTGTGATTGTGGAGTTGGTGGCATGTGAAACCCGCATGTGGAGCATTCGTTTGTGTGGGATGCTCTACCAGGTTCATTCCTAGATAATGCACTCAAAGGGCACTAAGCATAGAGTGTGAAAACTGAGTTTCCTTGAGAGCTGCTTGGAAGCCTGATGGTGTGTGAAGTTAGTGAGCCAAATGGAGTTGTTCTCCCACAAGAACCACTCGGCTGATCCTTCTTCAATATGCCCTTCACCAACATGCAGTGTTTCCTTGATTGAATTAGCTCTCACACCAATATTTGCGTCTCGAGCCTTTGCATTGAGGGCTATCTGAAAACGGCTGTGGCGCTGAAGTTGCCTGTGAATGTGGAGTTGGTGGCATGTGAAACCCACATGTGGAGCATTCGTTTGTGTGGGATGCTCATCAAGCTTCATTTCAGTCCTAGGCACTCAAAGGGCACTGAGCATAGAGTGTGAAAACTGAGTTTTCTTGAGAGCTGCTTGGAAACCTGATGGTGTGTGAAGTTAGTGAGCCAAATGGAGTTATTCTCCCACAAGAACCACTCGGCTGATCCTTCTTCAATATGCCCTTCACCAACATGCAGTGTTTCCTTGATTGAATTAGCTCTCACACCAATATTTGCGTCTCGAGCCTTTGCATTGAGGGCTATCTGAAAACGGCTGTGGCGCTGAAGTTGCCTGTGAATGTGGAGTTGGTGGCATGTGAAACCCGCATGTGGAGCATTCATTTGTGTGGGATGCTCACCAGGTTCATTCCTAGATAATGCACTCAAAGGGCACTAAGCATAGAGTGTGAAAACTGAGTTTCCTTGAGAGCTGCTTGGAAGCCTGATGGTGTGTGAAGTTAGTGAGCCAAATGGAGTTCTTCTCCCACAAGAACCACTCGGCTGATCCTTCTTCAATATGCCCTTCACCAACATGCAGTGTTTCCTTGATTGAATTAGCTCTTACACCAATATTTGCATCTAGAGCCTTTGCATTGAGGGCTATCTGAAAACGGCTGTGGCGCTGAAGTTGCCTGTGAATGTGGAGTTGGTGGCATGTGAAACCCGCATGTGGAGCATTCGTTTGTGTGGGATGCTCACCAAGCTTCATTTCAGTCCTAGGCACTCAAAGGGCACTAAGCATAGAGTGTGAAAACTGAGTTTCCTTGAGAGCTGCTTGGAAGCCTGATGGTGTGTGAAGTTAGTGAGCCAAATGGAGTTGTTCTCCCACAAGAACCACTCGGCTGATCCTTCTTCAATATGCCCTTCACCAACATGCAGTGTTTCCTTGATTGAATTAGCTCTCACACCAATATTTGCGTCTCGAGCCTTTGCATTGAGGGCTATCTGAAAACGGCTGTGGCGCTGAAGTTGCCTGTGAATGTGGAGTTGGTGGCATGTGAAACCCGCATGTGGAGCATTCGTGTAGGTGGGATGCTCATCAAGCTTCATTTCAGTCAAAGGGCACTCTAAGGGCACTAAGCATAGAGTGTGAAAACTGAGTTTCCTTGAGAGCTGCTTGGAAGCCTGATGGTGTGTGAAGTTAGAGAGCCAAATGGAGTTGTTCTCCCACAAGAACCACTCGGCTGATCCTTCTTCAATATGCCCTTCACCAACATGCAGTGTTTCCTTGATTGAATTAGCTCTCACACCAATATTTGCGTCTAGAGCCTTTGCATTGAGGGCTATCTGAAAACGGCTGTGGCGCTGAAGTTGCCTGTGAATGTGGAGTTGGTGGCATGTGACTCCCGCATGTGGAGCATTCGTTTGTGTGGGATGCTCTACCAGGTTCATTCCTAGATAATGCACTCAAAGGGCACTAAGCATAGAGTGTGAAAACTGAGTTTCCTTGAGAGCTGCTTGGAAGCCTGATGGTGTGTGAAGTTAGTGAGCCAAATGGAGTTGTTCTCCCACAAGAACCACTCGGCTGATCCTTCTTCAATATGCCCTTCACCAACATGCAGTGTTTCCTTGATTGAATTAGCTCTCACACCAATATTTGCGTCTCGAGCCTTTGCATTGAGGGCTATCTGAAAACGGCTGTGGCGCTGAAGTTGCCTGTGAATGTGGAGTTGGTGGCATGTGACTCCCGCATGTGGAGCATTCGTTTGTGTGGGATGCTCTACCAGGTTCATTCCTAGATAATGCACTCAAAGGGCACTAAGCATAGAGTGTGAAAACTGAGTTTCCTTGAGAGCTGCTTGGAAGCCTGATGGTGTGTGAAGTTAGTGAGCCAAATGGAGTTGTTCTCCCACAAGAACCACTCGGCTGATCCTTCTTCAATATGCCCTTCACCAACATGCAGTGTTTCCTTGATTGAATTAGCTCTCACACCAATATTTGCGTCTCGAGCCTTTGCATTGAGGGCTATCTGAAAACGGCTGTGGCGCTGAAGTTGCCTGTGAATGTGGAGTTGGTGGCATGTGAAACCCGCATGTGGAGCATTCGTTTGTGTGGGATGCTCTACCAGGTTCATTCCTAGATAATGCACTCAAAGGGCACTAAGCATAGAGTGTGAAAACTGAGTTTCCTTGAGAGCTGCTTGGAAGCCTGATGGTGTGTGAAGTTAGTGAGCCAAATGGAGTTGTTCTCCCACAAGAACCACTCGGCTGATCCTTCTTCAATATGCCCTTCACCAACATGCAGTGTTTCCTTGATTGAATTAGCTCTCACACCAATATTTGCGTCTAGAGCCTTTGCATTGAGGGCTATCTGAAAACGGCTGTGGCACTGAAGTTGCCTGTGAATGTGGAGCTGGTGGCATGTGAAACCCCCATGTGGAGCATTCGTTTGTGTGGGATGCTCATCAAGCTTCATTCCTAGATAATGCACTCAAAGGGCACTAAGGATAGAGTGTGAAAACTGAGTTTCCTTGAGAGCTGCTTGGAAGCCTGATGGTGTGTGAAGTTAGTGAGCCAAATGGAGTTCTTCTCCCACAAGAACCACTCGGCTGATCCTTCTTCAATATGCCCTTCACCAACATGCAGTGTTTCCTTGATTGAATTAGCTCTCACACCAATATTTGCGTCTCGAGCCTTTGCATTGAGGGCTATCTGAAAACGGCTGTGGCGCTGAAGTTGCCTGTGAATGTGGAGTTGGTGGCATGTGAAACCCGCATGTGGAGCATTCGTTTGTGTGGGATGCTCATCAAGCTTCATTTCAGTCCTAGGCACTCAAAGGGCACTAAGCATAGAGTGTGAAAACTGAGTTTCCTTGAGAGCTGCTTGGAAGCCTGATGGTGTGTGATGTTAGTGAGCCAAATGGAGTTCTTCTCCCACAAGAACCACTCGGCTGATCCTTCTTCAATATGCCCTTCACCAACATGCAGTGTTTCCTTGATTGAATTAGCTCTCACACCAATATTTGCGTCTCGAGCCTTTGCATTGAGGGCTATCTGAAAACGGCTGTGGCGCTGAAGTTGCCTGTGAATGTGGAGTTGGTGGCATGTGACTCCCGCATGTGGAGCATTCGTTTGTGTGGGATGCTCTACCAGGTTCATTCCTAGATAATGCACTCAAAGGGCACTAAGCATAGAGTGTGAAAACTGAGTTTCCTTGAGAGCTGCTTGGAAGCCTGATGGTGTGTGAAGTTAGTGAGCCAAATGGAGTTGTTCTCCCACAAGAACCACTCGGCTGAACCTTCTTCAATATGCCCTTCACCAACATGCAGTGTTTCCTTGATTGAATTAGCTCTCACACCAATATTTGCGTCTCGAGCCTTTGCATTGAGGGCTATCTGAAAACGGCTGTGGCGCTGAAGTTGCCTGTGAATGTGGAGTTGGTGGCATGTGAAACCCGCATGTGGAGCATTCGTTTGTGTGGGATGCTCTACCAGGTTCATTCCTAGATAATGCACTCAAAGGGCACTAAGCATAGAGTGTGAAAACTGAGTTTCCTTGAGAGCTGCTTGGAAGCCTGATGGTGTGTGAAGTTAGTGAGCCAAATGGAGTTGTTCTCCCACAAGAACCACTCGGCTGATCCTTCTTCAATATGCCCTTCACCAACATGCAGTGTTTCCTTGATTGAATTAGCTCTCACACCAATATTTGCGTCTAGAGCCTTTGCATTGAGGGCTATCTGAAAACGGCTGTGGCACTGAAGTTGCCTGTGAATGTGGAGTTGGTGGCATGTGAAACCCCCAGGTGGAGCATTCGTTTGTGTGGGATGCTCATCAAGCTTCATTTCAGTCCTAGGCACTCAAAGGGCACTAAGCATAGAGTGTGCAAACTGAGTTTCCTTGAGAGCTGCTTGGAAGCCTGATGGTGTGTGAAGTTAGTGAGCCAAATGGAGTTGTTCTCCCACAAGAACCACTCGGCTGATCCTTCTTCAATATGCCCTTCACCAACATGCAGTGTTTCCTTGATTGAATTAGCTCTCACACCAATATTTGCGTCTCGAGCCTTTGCATTGAGGGCTATCTGAAAACGGCTGTGGCGCTGAAGTTGCCTGTGAATGTGGAGTTGGTGGCATGCGACTCCCGCATGTGGAGCATTCGTTTGTGTGGGATGCTCATCAAGCTTCATTTCAGTCCTAGGCACTCAAAGGGCACTAAGCATAGAGTGTGAAAACTGAGTTTCCTTGAGAGCTGCTTGGAAGCCTGATCGTGTGTGATGTTAGTGAGCCAAATGGAGTTCTTCTCCCACAAGAACCACTCGGCTGATCCTTCTTCAATATGCCCTTCACCAACATGCAGTGTTTCCTTGATTGAATTAGCTCTCACACCAATATTTGCGTCTAGAGCCTTTGCATTGAGGGCTATCTGAAAACGGCTGTGGCGCTGAAGTTGCCTGTGAATGTGGAGTTGGTGGCATGCGACTCCCGCATGTGGAGCATTCGTTTGTGTGGGATGCTCATCAAGCTTCATTTCAGTCCTAGGCATTCAAAGGGCACTAAGCATAGAGTGTGAAAACTGAGTTTCCTTGAGAGCTGCTTGGAAGCCTGATGGTGTGTATAGTTAGTGACCCAAATGGAGTTGTTCTCCCACAAGAACCACTCGGCTGATCCTTCTTCAATATGCCCTTCACCAACATGCAGTGTTTCCTTGATTGAATTAGCTCTCACACCAATATTTGCGTCTAGAGCCTTTGCATTGAGGGCTATCTGAAAACGGCAGTGGCGCTGAAGTTGCCTGTGAATGTGGAGTTGGTGGCATGCGACTCCCGCATGTGGAGCATTCGTTTGTGTGGGATGCTCATCAAGCTTCATTTCAGTCCTAGGCACTCAAAGGGCACTAAGCATAGAGTGTGAAAACTGAGTTTCCTTGAGAGCTGCTTGGAAGCCTGATGGTGTGTGAGGTTAGTGACCCAAATGGAGTTGTTCTCCCACAAGAACCACTCGGCTGATCCTTCTTCAATATGCCCTTCACCAACATGCAGTGTTTCCTTGATTGAATTAGCTCTCACACCAATATTTGCGTCTCGAGCCTTTGCATTGAGGGCTATCTGAAAACGGCTGTGGCGCTGACGTTGCCTGTGAATGTGGAGTTGGTGGCATGTGAAACCCGCATGTGGAGCATTCGTTTGTGTGGGATGCTCTACCAAGTTCATTCCTAGATAATGCACTCAAAGGGCACTAAGCATAGAGTGTGAAAACTGAGTTTCCTTGAGAGCTGCTTGGAAGCCTGATGGTGTGTGAAGTTAGTGAGCCAAATGGAGTTGTTCTCCCTCAAGAACCACTCGGCTGATCCTTCTTCAATATGCCCTTCACCAACATGCAGTGTTTCCTTGATTGAATTAGCTCTCACACCAATATTTGCGTCTCGAGCCTTTGCATTGAGGGCTATCTGAAAACGGCTGTGGCGCTGAAGTTGCCTGTGAATGTGGAGTTGGTGGCATGTGAAACCCGCATGTGGAGCATTCGTTTGTGTGGGATGCTCATCAAGCTTCATTTCAGTCCTAGGCACTCAAAGGGCACTAAGCATAGAGTGTGAAAACTGAGTTTCCTTGAGAGCTGCTTGGAAGCCTGATCGTGTGTGATGTTAGTGAGCCAAATGGAGTTCTTCTCCCACAAGAACCACTCGGCTGAACCTTCTTCAATATGCCCTTCACCAACATGCAGTGTTTCCTTGATTGAATTAGCTCTCACACCAATATTTGCGTCTCGAGCCTTTGCATTGAGGGCTATCTGAAAACGGCTGTGGCTCTGAAGTTGCCTGTGAATGTGGAGTTGGTGGCATGCGACTCCCGCATGTGGAGCATTCGTTTGTGTGGGATGCTCATCAAGCTTCATTTCAGTCCTAGGCACTCAAAGGGCACTAAGCATAGAGTGTGAAAACTGAGTTTCCTTGAGAGCTGCTTGGAAGCCTGATGGTGTGTGAGGTTAGTGACCCAAATGGAGTTGTTCTCCCACAAGAACCACTCGGCTGATCCTTCTTCAATATGCCCTTCACCAACATGCAGTGTTTCCTTGATTGAATTAGCTCTCACACCAATATTTGCGTCTCGAGCCTTTGCATTGAGGGCTATCTGAAAACGGCTGTGGTGCTGACGTTGCCTGTGAATGTGGAGTTGGTGGCATGTGAAACCCGCATGTGGAGCATTCGTTTGTGTGGGATGCTCTACCAAGTTCATTCCTAGATAATGCACTCAAAGGGCACTAAGCATAGAGTGTGAAAACTGAGTTTCCTTGAGAGCTGCTTGGAAGCCTGATGGTGTGTGAAGTTAGTGAGCCAAATGGAGTTGTTCTCCCTCAAGAACCACTCGGCTGATCCTTCTTCAATATGCCCTTCACCAACATGCAGTGTTTCCTTGATTGAATTAGCTCTCACACCAATATTTGCGTCTCGAGCCTTTGCATTGAGGGCTATCTGAAAACGGCTGTGGCGCTGAAGTTGCCTGTGAATGTGGAGTTGGTGGCATGTGAAACCCGCATGTGGAGCATTCGTTTGTGTGGGATGCTCATCAAGCTTCATTTCAGTCCTAGGCACTCAAAGGGCACTAAGCATAGAGTGTGAAAACTGAGTTTCCTTGAGAGCTGCTTGGAAGCCTGATCGTGTGTGATGTTAGTGAGCCAAATGGAGTTCTTCTCCCACAAGAACCACTCGGCTGAACCTTCTTCAATATGCCCTTCACCAACATGCAGTGTTTCCTTGATTGAATTAGCTCTCACACCAATATTTGCGTCTCGAGCCTTTGCATTGAGGGCTATCTGAAAACGGCTGTGGCGCTGAAGTTGCCTGTGAATGTGGAGTTGGTGGCATGCGACTCCCGCATGTGGAGCATTCGTTTGTGTGGGATGCTCATCAAGCTTCATTTCAGTCCTAGGCACTCAAAGGGCACTAAGCATAGAGTGTGAAAACTGAGTTTCCTTGAGAGCTGCTTGGAAGCCTGATGGTGTGTGAGGTTAGTGACCCAAATGGAGTTGTTCTCCCACAAGAACCACTCGGCTGATCCTTCTTCAATATGCCCTTCACCAACATGCAGTGTTTCCTTGATTGAATTAGCTCTCACACCAATATTTGCGTCTAGAGCCTTTGCATTGAGGGCTATCTGAAAACGGCTGTGGCGCTGAAGTTGCCTGTGAATGTGGAGTTGGTGGCATGCGACTCCCGCATGTGGAGCATTCGTTTGTGTGGGATGCTCATCAAGCTTCATTTCAGTCCTAGGCACTCAAAGGGCACTAAGCATAGAGTGTGAAAACTGAGTTTCCTTGAGAGCTGCTTGGAAGCCTGATGGTGTGTGAAGTTAGTGAGCCAAATGGAGTTGTTCTCCCTCAAGAACCACTCGGCTGATCCTTCTTCAATATGCCCTTCACCAACATGCAGTGTTTCCTTGATTGAATTAGCTCTCACACCAATATTTGCGTCTAGAGCCTTTGCATTGAGGGCTATCTGAAAACGGCTGTGGCGCTGAAGTTGCCTGTGAATGTGGAGTTGGTGGCATGTGAAAGCCGCATGTGGAGCATTCGTTTGTGTGGGATGCTCATCAAGCTTCATTTCAGTCAAAGGGCACTCTAAGGGCACTAAGCATAGAGTGTGAAAACTGAGTTTCCTTGAGAGCTGCTTGGAAGCCTGATGGTGTGTGAAGTTAGTGAGCCAAATGGAGTTGTTCTCCCACAAGAACCACTCGGCTGATCCTTCTTCAATATGCCCTTCACCAACATGCAGTGTTTCCTTGATTGAATTAGCTCTCACACCAATATTTGCGTCTCGAGCCTTTGCATTGAGGGCTATCTGAAAACGGCTGTGGCGCTGAAGTTGCCTGTGAATGTGGAGTTGGTGGCATGTGAAACCCGCATGTGGAGTATTCATTTGTGTGGGATGCTCACCAGGTTCATTCCTAGATAATGCACTCAAAGGGCACTAAGCATAGAGTGTGAAAACTGAGTTTCCCTGAGAGCTGCTTGGAAGCCTGATGGTGTGTGAAGTTAGTGAGCCAAATGGAGTTGTTCTCCCACAAGAACCACTCGGCTGATCCTTCTTCAATATGCCCTTCACCAACATGCAGTGTTTCCTTGATTGAATTAGCTCTCACACCAATATTTGCGTCTCGAGCCTTTGCATTGAGGGCTATCTGAAAACGGCTGTGGCGCTGAAGTTGCCTGTGAATGTGGAGTTGGTGGCATGTGAAACCCGCATGTGGAGTATTCATTTGTGTGGGATGCTCACCAGGTTCATTCCTAGCTAATGCACTCAAAGGGCACTAAGCATAGAGTGTGAAAACTGAGTTTCCCTGAGAGCTGCTTAGAAGCCTGATGGTGTGTGAAGTTAGTGAGCCAAATGGAGTTGTTCTCCCACAAGAACCACTCGGCTGATCCTTTTTCAATATGCCCTTCACCAACATGCAGTGTTTCCTTGATTGAATTAGCTCTCACACCAATATTTGCGTCTCGAGCCTTTGCATTGAGGGCTATCTGAAAACGGCTGTGGCGCTGAAGTTGCCTGTGAATGTGGAGTTGGTGGCATGTGAAACCCGCATGTGGAGCATTCGTTTGTGTGGGATGCTCATCAAGCTTCATTTCAGGCCTAGGCACTCAAAGGGCACTAAGCATAGAGTGTGAAAACTGAGTTTCCTTGAGAGCTGCTTGGAAGCCTGATGGTGTGTAAAGTTAGTGAGCCAAATGGAGTTCTTCTCCCACAAGAACAACTCGGCTGATCCTTCTTCAATATGCCCTTCACCAACATGCAGTGTTTCCTTGATTGAATTAGCTCTCACACCAATATTTGCGTCTAGAGCCTTTGCATTGAGGGCTATCTGAAAACGGCTGTGGCGCTGAAGTTGCCTGTGAATGTGGAGTTGGTGGCATGTGAAACCCGCATGTGGAGCATTCGTTTGTGTGGGATGCTCATCAAGCTTCATTTCAGTCCTAGGCACTCAAAGGGCACTAAGCATAGAGTGTGAAAACTGAGTTTCCTTGAGAGCTGCTTGGAAGCCTGATCGTGTGAGATGTTAGTGAGCCAAATGGAGTTCTTCTCCCACAAGAACCACTCGGCTGATCCTTCTTCAATATGCCCTTCACCAACATGCAGTGTTTCCTTGATTGAATTAGCTCTCACACCAATATTTGCGTCTCGAGCCTTTGCATTGAGGGCTATCTGAAAACGGCTGTGGCGCTGAAGTTGCCTGTGAATGTGGAGTTGGTGGCATGCGACTCCCGCATGTGGAGCATTCGTTTGTGTGGGATGCTCATCAAGCTTCATTTCAGTCCTAGGCACTCAAAGGGCACTAAGCATAGAGTGTGAAAACTGAGTTTCCTTGAGAGCTGCTTGGAAGCCTGATGGTGTGTGAGGTTAGTGACCCAAATGGAGTTGTTCTCCCACAAGAACCACTCGGCTGATCCTTCTTCAATATGCCCTTCACCAACATGCAGTGTTTCCTTGATTGAATTAGCTCTCACACCAATATTTGCGTCTCGAGCCTTTGCATTGAGGGCTATCTGAAAACGGCTGTGGCGCTGAAGTTGCCTGTGAATGTGGAGTTGGTGGCATGCGACTCCCGCATGTGGAGCATTCGTTTGTGTGGGATGCTCATCAAGCTTCATTTCAGTCCTAGGCACTCAAAGGGCACTAAGCATAGAGTGTGAAAACTGAGTTTCCTTGAGAGCTGCTTGGAAGCCTGATGGTGTGTGAGGTTAGTGAGCCAAATGGAGTTGTTCTCCCACAAGAACCACTCGGCTGATCCTTCTTCAATATGCCCTTCACCAACATGCAGTGTTTCCTTGATTGAATTAGCTCTCACACCAATATTTGCGTCTCGAGCCTTTGCATTGAGGGCTATCTGAAAACGGCTGTGGCGCTGACGTTGCCTGTGAATGTGGAGTTGGTGGCATGTGAAACCCGCATGTGGAGCATTCGTTTGTGTGGGATGCTCTACCAAGTTCATTCCTAGATAATGCACTCAAAGGGCACTAAGCATAGAGTGTGAACACTGAGTTTCCTTGAGAGCTGCTTGGAAGCCTGATGGTGTGTGAAGTTAGTGAGCCAAATGGAGTTGTTCTCCATCAAGAACCACTCGGCTGATCCTTCTTCAATATGCCCTTCACCAACATGCAGTGTTTCCTTGATTGAATTAGCTCTCACACCAATATTTGCGTCTCGAGCCTTTGCATTGAGGGCTATCTGAAAACGGCTGTGGCGCTGAAGTTGCCTGTGAATGTGGAGTTGGTGGCATGTGAAACCCGCATGTGGAGCATTCGTTTGTGTGGGATGCTCATCAAGCTTCATTTCAGTCCTAGGCACTCAAAGGGCACTAAGCATAGAGTGTGAAAACTGAGTTTCCTTGAGAGCTGCTTGGAAGCCTGATCGTGTGTGATGTTAGTGAGCCAAATGGAGTTCTTCTCCCACAAGAACCACTCGGCTGATCCTTCTTCAATATGCCCTTCACCAACATGCAGTGTTTCCTTGATTGAATTAGCTCTCACACCAATATTTGCGTCTCGAGCCTTTGCATTGAGGGCTATCTGAAAACGGCTGTGGCGCTGAAGTTGCCTGTGAATGTGGAGTTGGTGGCATGCGACTCCCGCATGTGGAGCATTCGTTTGTGTGGGATGCTCATCAAGCTTCATTTCAGTCCTAGGCACTCAAAGGGCACTAAGCATAGAGTGTGAAAACTGAGTTTCCTTGAGAGCTGCTTGGAAGCCTGATGGTGTGTGAGGTTAGTGACCCAAATGGAGTTGTTCTCCCACAAGAACCACTCGGCTGATCCTTCTTCAATATGCCCTTCACCAACATGCAGTGTTTCCTTGATTGAATTAGCTCTCACACCAATATTTGCATCTAGAGCCTTTGCATTGAGGGCTATCTGAAAACGGCTGTGGCGCTGAAGTTGCCTGTGAATGTGGAGTTGGTGGCATGCGACTCCCGCACGTGGAGCATTCGTTTGTGTGGGATGCTCATCAAGCTTCATTTCAGTCCTAGGCACTCAAAGGGCACTAAGCATAGAGTGTGAAAACTGAGTTTCCTTGAGAGCTGCATGGAAGCCTGATGGTGTGTGAGGTTAGTGACCCAAATGGAGTTGTTCTCCCACAAGAGCCTCTCGGCTGATCCTTCTTCAATATGCCCTTCACCAACATGCAGTGTTTCCTTGATTGAATTAGCTCTCACACCAATATTTGCGTCTCGAGCCTTTGCATTGAGGGCTATCTGAAAACGGCTGTGGCGCTGAAGTTGCCTGTGAATGTGGAGTTGGTGGCATGTGAAACCCGCATGTGGAGCATTCATTTGTGTGGGATGCTCACCAGGTTCATTCCTAGATAATGCACTCAAAGGGCACTAAGCATAGAGTGTGAAAACTGAGTTTCCTTGAGAGCTGCTTGGAAGCCTGATGGTGTGTGAGGTTAGTGACCCAAATGGAGTTGTTCTCCCACAAGAACCACTCGGCTGATCCTTCTTCAATATGCCCTTCACCAACATGCAGTGTTTCCTTGATTGAATTAGCTCTCACACCAATATTTGCGTCTAGAGCCTTTGCATTGAGGGCTATCTGAAAACGGCTGTGGCGCTGAAGTTGCCTGTGAATGTGGAGTTGGTGGCATGCGACTCCCGCATGTGGAGCATTCATTTGTGTGGGATGCTCATCAAGCTTCATTTCAGTCCTAGGCACTCAAAGGGCACTAAGCATAGAGTGTGAAAACTGAGTTTCCTTGAGAGCTGCTTGGAAGCCTGATGGTGTGTGAGGTTAGTGACCCAAATGGAGTTGTTCTCCCTCAAGAACCACTCGGCTGATCCTTCTTCAATATGCCCTTCACCAACATGCAGTGTTTCCTTGATTGAATTAGCTCTCACACCAATATTTGCGTCTTGAGCCTTTGCATTGAGGGCTATCTGAAAACGGCTGTGGCGCTGAAGTTGCCTGTGAATGTGGAGTTGGTCGCATGTGAAACCTGCATGTGGAGCATTCGTTTGTGTGGGATGCGCTACCAAGTTCATTCCTAGATAATGCACTCAAAGGGCACTAAGCATAGAGTGTGAAAACTGAGTTTCCTTGAGAGCTGCTTGGAAGCCTGATGGTGTGTGAAGTTAGTGAGCCAAATGGAGTTGTTCTCCCACAAGAACCACTCGGCTGATCCTTCTTCAATATGCCCTTCACCAACATGCAGTGTTTCCTTGATTGAATTAGCTCTCACACCAATATTTGCGTCTCGAGCCTTTGCATTGAGGGCTATCTGAAAACGGCTGTGGCGCTGAAGTTGCCTGTGAATGTGGAGTTGTTGGCATGTGAAACCCGCATGTGGAGCATTCGTTTGTGTGGGATGCTCATCAAGCTTCATTTCAGTCAAAGGGCACTCTAAGGGCACTAAGCATAGAGTGTGAAAACTGAGTTTCCTTGAGAGCTGCTTGGAAGCCTGATGGTGTGTGAAGTTAGTGAGCCAAATGGAGTTGTTCTCCCACAAGAACCACTCGGCTGATCCTTCTTCAATATGCCCTTCACCAACATGCAGTGTTTCCTTGATTGAATTAGCTCTCACACCAATATTTGCGTCTCGAGCCTTTGCATTGAGGGCTATCTGAAAACGGCTGTGGCGCTGAAGTTGCCTGTGAATGTGGAGTTGGTGGCATGTGAAACCCGCATGTGGAGTATTCATTTGTGTGGGATGCTCACCAGGTTCATTCCTAGATAATGCACTCAAAGGGCACTAAGCATAGAGTGTGAAAACTGAGTTTCCCTGAGAGCTGCTTAGAAGCCTGATGGTGTGTGAAGTTAGTGAGCCAAATGGAGTTGTTCTCCCACAAGAACCACTCGGCTGATCCTTCTTCAATATGCCCTTCACCAACATGCAGTGTTTCCTTGATTGAATTAGCTCTCACACCAATATTTGCGTCTCGAGCCTTTGCATTGAGGGCTATCTGAAAACGGCTGTGGCGCTGAAGTTGCCTGTGAATGTGGAGTTGGTGGCATGTGAAACCCGCATGTGGAGCATTCGTTTGTGTGGGATGCTCATCAAGCTTCATTTCAGTCCTAGGCACTCAAAGGGCACTAAGCATAGAGTGTGAAAACTGAGTTTCCTTGAGAGCTGCTTGGAAGCCTGATGGTGTGTAAAGTTAGTGAGCCAAATGGAGTTCTTCTCCCACAAGAACCACTCGGCTGATCCTTCTTCAATATGCCCTTCACCAACATGCAGTGTTTCCTTGATTGAATTAGCTCTCACACCAATATTTGCGTCTCGAGCCTTTGCATTGAGGGCTATCTGAAAACGGCTGTGGCACTGAAGTTGCCTGTGAATGTGGAGTTGGTGGCATGTGAAACCCGCATGTGGAGCATTCGTTTGTGTGGGATGCTCTACCAAGTTCATTCCTAGCTAATGCACTCAAAGGGCACTAAGCATAGAGTGTGAAAACTGAGTTTCCTTGAGAGCTGCTTGGAAGCCTGATGGTGTGTGAAGTTAGTGAGCCAAATGGAGTTGTTCTCCCACAAGAACCACTCGGCTGATCCTTCTTCAATATGCCCTTCACCAACATGCAGTGTTTCCTTGATTGAATTAGCTCTCACACCAATATTTGCGTCTAGATCCTTTGCATTGAGGGCTATCTGAAAACGGCTGTGGCGCTGAAGTTGCCTGTGAATGTGGAGTTGGTGGCATGTGAAACCCGCATGTGGAGCATTCGTTTTTGTGGGATGCTCATCAAGCTTCATTTCAGTCAAAGGGCACTCTAAGGGCACTAAGCATAGAGTGTGAAAACTGAGTTTCCTTGAGAGCTGCTTGGAAGCCTGATGGTGTGTGAAGTTAGTGAGCCAAATGGAGTTGTTCTCCCTCAAGAACCACTCGGCTGATCCTTCTTCAATATGCCCTTCACCAACATGCAGTGTTTCCTTGATTGAATTAGCTCTCACACCAATATTTGCGTCTAGAGCCTTTGCATTGAGGGCTATCTGAAAACGGCTGTGGCGCTGAAGTTGCCTGTGAATGTGGAGTTGGTGGCATGTGAAACCCGCATGTGGAGCATTCGTTTGTGTGGGATGCTCTACCAGGTTCATTCCTAGATAATGCACTCAAAGGGCACTAAGCATAGAGTGTGAAAACTGAGTTTCCTTGAGAGCTGCTTGGAAGCCTGATGGTGTGTGAAGTTAGTGAGCCAAATGGAGTTGTTCTCCCTCAAGAACCACTCGGCTGATCCTTCTTCAATATGCCCTTCACCAACATGCAGTGTTTCCTTGATTGAATTAGCTCTCACACCAATATTTGCGTCTCGAGCCTTTGCATTGAGGGCTATCTGAAAACGGCTGTGGCGCTGAAGTTGCCTGTGAATGTGGAGTTGGTGGCATGCGACTCCCGCATGTGGAGCATTCGTTTGTGTGGGATGCTCATCAAGCTTCATTTCAGTCCTAGGCACTCAAAGGGCACTAAGCATAGAGTGTGAAAACTGAGTTTCCTTGAGAGCTGCTTGGAAGCCTGATGGTGTGTGAGGTTAGTGAGCCAAATGGAGTTGTTCTCCCACAAGAACCACTCGGCTGATCCTTCTTCAATATGCCCTTCACCAACATGCAGTGTTTCCTTGATTGAATTAGCTCTCACACCAATATTTGCGTCTCGAGCCTTTGCATTGAGGGCTATCTGAAAACGGCTGTGGCGCTGAAGTTGCCTGTGAATGTGGAGTTGGTGGCATGTGAAACCCGCATGTGGAGCATTCGTTTGTGTGGGATGCTCTACCAAGTTCATTCCTAGATAATGCACTCAAAGGGCACTAAGCATAGAGTGTGAAAACTGAGTTTCCTTGAGAGCTGCTTGGAAGCCTGATGGTGTGTGAAGTTAGTGAGCCAAATGGAGTTGTTCTCCCTCAAGAATCACTCGGCTGATCCTTCTTCAATATGCCCTTCACCAACATGCAGTGTTTCCTTGATTGAATTAGCTCTCACACCAATATTTGCGTCTCGAGCCTTTGCATTGAGGGCTATCTGAAAACGGCTGTGGCGCTGAAGTTGCCTGTGAATGTGGAGTTGGTGGCATGTGAAACCCGCATGTGGAGCATTCATTTGTGTGGGATGCTCACCAGGTTCATTCCTAGCTAATGCACTCAAAGGGCACTAAGCATAGAGTGTGAAAACTGAGTTTCCCTGAGAGCTGCTTAGAAGCCTGATGGTGTGTGAAGTTAGTGAGCCAAATGGAGTTGTTCTCCCACAAGAACCACTCGGCTGATCCTTCTTCAATATGCCCTTCACCAACATGAAGTGTTTCCTTGATTGAATTAGCTCTCACACCAATATTTGCGTCTCGAGCCTTTGCATTGAGGGCTATCTGAAAACGGCTGTGGCGCTGAAGTTGCCTGTGAATGTGGAGTTGGCGGCATGTGAAACCCGCATGTGGAGCATTCGTTTGTGTGGGATGCTCTACCAGGTTCATTCCTAGATAATGCACTCAAAGGGCACTAAGCATAGAGTGTGAAAACTGAGTTTCCTTGAGAGCTGCTTGGAAGCCTGATGGTGTGTATTTTAGTGAGCCAAATGGAGTTGTTCTCCCACAAGAACCACTCGGCTGATCCTTCTTCAATATGCCCTTCACCAACATGCAGTGTTTCCTTGATTGAATTAGCTCTCACACCAATATTTGCGTCTAGAGCCTTTGCATTGAGGGCTATCTGAAAACGGCTGTGGCGCTGAAGTTGCCTGTGAATGTGGAGTTGGTGGCATGTGAAACCCGCATGTGGAGCATTCATTTGTGTGGGATGCTCATCAAGCTTCATTTCAGTCCTAGGCACTCAAAGGGCACTAAGCATAGAGTGTGAAAACTGAGTTTCCTTGAGAGCTGCTTGGAAGCCTGATGGTGTGTGAGGTTAGTGACCCAAATGGAGTTGTTCTCCCACAAGAACCACTCGGCTGATCCTTCTTCAATATGCCCTTCACCAACATGCAGTGTTTCCTTGATTGAATTAGCTCTCACACCAATATTTGCGTCTCGAGCCTTTGCATTGAGGGCTATCTGAAAACGGCTGTGGCGCTGAAGTTGCCTGTGAATGTGGAGTTGGTCGCATGTGAAACCTGCATGTGGAGCATTCGTTTGTGTGGGATGCGCTACCAAGTTCATTCCTAGATAATGCACTCAAAGGGCACTAAGCATAGAGTGTGAAAACTGAGTTTCCTTGAGAGCTGCTTGGAAGCCTGTTGGTGTGTGAAGTTAGTGAGCCAAATGGAGTTGTTCTCCCACAAGAACCACTCGGCTGATCCTTCTTCAATATGCCCTTCACCAACATGCAGTGTTTCCTTGATTGAATTAGCTCTCACACCAATATTTGCGTCTCGAGCCTTTGCATTGAGGGCTATCTGAAAACGGCTGTGGCGCTGAAGTTGCCTGTGAATGTGGAGTTGTTGGCATGTGAAACCCGCATGTGGAGCATTCGTTTGTGTGGGATGCTCATCAAGCTTCATTTCAGTCAAAGGGCACTCTAAGGGCACTAAGCATAGAGTGTGAAAACTGAGTTTCCTTGAGAGCTGCTTGGAAGCCTGATGGTGTGTGAAGTTAGTGAGCCAAATGGAGTTGTTCTCCCACAAGAACCACTCGGCTGATCCTTCTTCAATATGCCCTTCACCAACATGCAGTGTTTCCTTGATTGAATTAGCTCTCACACCAATATTTGCGTCTCGAGCCTTTGCATTGAGGGCTATCTGAAAACGGCTGTGGCGCTGAAGTTGCCTGTGAATGTGGAGTTGGTGGCATGTGAAACCCGCATGTGGAGCATTCATTTGTGTGGGATGCTCACCAGGTTCATTCCTAGATAATGCACTCAAAGGGCACTAAGCATAGAGTGTGAAAACTGAGGTTCCCTGAGAGCTGCTTAGAAGCCTGATGGTGTGTGAAGTTAGTGAGCCAAATGGAGTTGTTCTCCCACAAGAACCACTCGGCTGATCCTTCTTCAATATGCCCTTCACCAACATGCAGTGTTTCCTTGATTGAATTAGCTCTCACACCAATATTTGCGTCTCGAGCCTTTGCATTGAGGGCTATCTGAAAACGGCTGTGGCGCTGAAGTTGCCTGTGAATGTGGAGTTGGTGGCATGTGACTCCCGCATGTGGAGCATTCGTTTGTGTGGGATGCTCTACCACGTTCATTCCTAGATAATGCACTCAAAGGGCACTAAGCATAGAGTGTGAAAACTGAGTTTCCTTGAGAGCTGCTTGGAAGCCTGATGGTGTGTGAAGTTAGTGAGCCAAATGGAGTTGTTCTCCCACAAGAACCACTCGGCTGATCCTTCTTCAATATGCCCTTCACCAACATGCAGTGTTTCCTTGATTGAATTAGCTCTCACACCAATATTTGCGTCTAGAGCCTTTGCATTGAGGGCTATCTGAAAACGGCTGTGGCGCTGAAGTTGCCTGTGAATGTGGAGTTGGTGGCATGTGAAACCCGCATGTGGAGCATTCGTTTTTGTGGGATGCTCATCAAGCTTCATTTCAGTCAAAGGGCACTCTAAGGGCACTAAGCATAGAGTGTGAAAACTGAGTTTCCTTGAGAGCTGCTTGGAAGCCTGATGGTGTGTGAAGTTAGTGAGCCAAATGGAGTTGTTCTCCCACAAGAACCACTCGGCTGATCCTTCTTCAATATGCCCTTCACCAACATGCAGTGTTTCCTTGATTGAATTAGCTCTCACACCAATATTTGCGTCTCGAGCCTTTGCATTGAGGGCTATCTGAAAACGGCTGTGGCGCTGAAGTTGCCTGTGAATGTGGAGTTGGTGGCATGTGACTCCCGCATGTGGAGCATTCGTTTGTGTGGGATGCTCTACCAGGTACATTCCTAGATAATGCACTCAAAGGGCACTAAGCATAGAGTGTGAAAACTGAGTTTCCTTTAGAGCTGCTTGGAAGCCTGATGGTGTGTGAAGTTAGTGAGCCAAATGGAGTTGTTCTCCCACAAGAACCACTCGGCTGATCCTTCTTCAATATGCCCTTCACCAACATGCAGTGTTTCCTTGATTGAATTAGCTCTCACACCAATATTTGCGTCTCGAGCCTTTGCATTGAGGGCTATCTGAAAACGGCTGTGGCGCTGAAGTTACCTGTGAATGTGGAGTTGGTGGCATGTGAAACCCGCATGTGGAGCATTCATTTGTGTGGGATGCTCACCAGGTTCATTCCTAGATAATGCACTCAAAGGGCACTAAGCATAGAGTGTGAAAACTGAGTTTCCCTGAGAGCTGCTTAGAAGCCTGATGGTGTGTGAAGTTAGTGAGCCAAATGGAGTTGTTCTCCCACAAGAACCACTCGGCTGATCCTTCTTCAATATGCCCTTCACCAACATGAAGTGTTTCCTTGATTGAATTAGCTCTCACACCAATATTTGCGTCTCGAGCCTTTGCATTGAGGGCTATCTGAAAACGGCTGTGGCGCTGAAGTTGCCTGTGAATGTGGAGTTGGTGGCATGTGAAACCCGCATGTGGAGCATTCGTTTGTGTGGGATGCTCTACCAAGTTCATTCCTAGATAATGCACTCAAAGGGCACTAAGCATAGAGTGTGAAAACTGAGTTTCCTTGAGAGCTGCTTGGAAGCCTGATGGTGTGTGAAGTTAGTGAGCCAAATGGAGTTGTTCTCCCACAAGAACCACTCGGCTGATCCTTCTTCAATATGCCCTTCACCAACATGCAGTGTTTCCTTGATTGAATTAGCTCTCACACCAATATTTGCGTCTAGAGCCTTTGCATTGAGGGCTATCTGAAAACGGCTGTGGCGCTGAAGTTGCCTGTGAATGTGGAGTTGGTGGCATGTGAAACCCGCATGTGGAGCATTCGTTTTTGTGGGATGCTCATCAAGCTTCATTTCAGTCAAAGGGCACTCTAAGGGCACTAAGCATAGAGTGTGAAAACTGAGTTTCCTTGAGAGCTGCTTGGAAGCCTGATGGTGTGTGAAGTTAGTGAGCCAAATGGAGTTGTTCTCCCACAAGAACCACTCGGCTGATCCTTCTTCAATATGCCCTTCACCAACATGCAGTGTTTCCTTGATTGAATTAGCTCTCACACCAATATTTGCGTCTCGAGCCTTTGCATTGAGGGCTATCTGAAAACGGCTGTGGCGCTGAAGTTGCCTGTGAATGTGGAGTTGGTGGCATGTGACTCCCGCATGTGGAGCATTCGTTTGTGTGGGATGCTCATCAAGCTTCATTTCAGTCCTAGGCACTCAAAGGGCACTAAGCATAGAGTGTGAAAACTGAGTTTCCTTGAGAGCTGCTTGGAAGCCTGATGGTGTGTGAGGTTAGTGACCCAAATGGAGTTGTTCTCCCACAAGAACCACTCGGCTGATCCTTCTTCAATATGCCCTTCACCAACATGCAGTGTTTCCTTGATTGAATTAGCTCTCACACCAATATTTGCATCTAGAGCCTTTGCATTGAGGGCTATCTGAAAACGGCTGTGGCGCTGAAGTTGCCTGTGAATGTGGAGTTGGTGGCATGCGACTCCCGCATGTGGAGCATTCGTTTGTGTGGGATGCTCATCAAGCTTCATTTCAGTCCTAGGCACTCAAAGGGCACTAAGCATAGAGTGTGAAAACTGAGTTTCCTTGAGAGCTGCTTGGAAGCCTGATGGTGTGTGAGGTTAGTGAGCCAAATGGAGTTGTTCTCCCACAAGAACCACTCGGCTGATCCTTCTTCAATATGCCCTTCACCAACATGCAGTGTTTCCTTGATTGAATTAGCTCTCACACCAATATTTGCGTCTCGAGCCTTTGCATTGAGGGCTATCTGAAAACGGCTGTGGCGCTGAAGTTGCCTGTGAATGTGGAGTTGGTGGCATGTGAAACCCGCATGTGGAGCATTCGTTTGTGTGGGATGCTCTACCAAGTTCATTCCTAGATAATGCACTCAAAGAGCACTAAGCATAGAGTGTGAAAACTGAGTTTCCTTGAGAGCTGCTTGGAAGCCTGATGGTGTGTGAAGTTAGTGAGCCAAATGGAGTTGTTCTCCCTCAAGAACCACTCGGCTGATCCTTCTTCAATATGCCCTTCACCAACATGCAGTGTTTCCTTGATTGAATTAGCTCTCACACCAATATTTGCGTCTCGAGCCTTTGCATTGAGGGCTATCTGAAAACGGCTGTGGCGCTGAAGTTGCCTGTGAATGTGGAGTTGGTGGCATGTGAAACCCGCATGTGGAGCATTCATTTGTGTGGGATGCTCACCAGGTTCATTCCTAGCTAATGCACTCAAAGGGCACTAAGCATAGAGTGTGAAAACTGAGTTTCCCTGAGAGCTGCTTAGAAGCCTGATGGTGTGTGAAGTTAGTGAGCCAAATGGAGTTGTTCTCCCACAAGAACCACTCGGCTGATCCTTCTTCAATATGCCCTTCACCAACATGAAGTGTTTCCTTGATTGAATTAGCTCTCACACCAATATTTGCGTCTCGAGCCTTTGCATTGAGGGCTATCTGAAAACGGCTGTGGCGCTGAAGTTGCCTGTGAATGTGGAGTTGGTGGCATGTGAAACCCGCATGTGGAGCATTCGTTTGTGTGGGATGCTCTACCAGGTTCATTCCTAGATAATGCACTCAAAGGGCACTAAGCATAGAGTGTGAAAACTGAGTTTCCTTGAGAGCTGCTTGGAAGCCTGATGGTGTGTGAAGTTAGTGAGCCAAATGGAGTTGTTCTCCCACAAGAACCACTCGGCTGATCCTTCTTCAATATGCCCTTCACCAACATGCAGTGTTTCCTTGATTGAATTAGCTCTCACACCAATATTTGCGTCTAGAGCCTTTGCATTGAGGGCTATCTGAAAACGGCTGTGGCGCTGAAGTTGCCTGTGAATGTGGAGTTGGTGGCATGCGACTC
The DNA here is from genome assembly GCF_030435755.1 of Ochotona princeps. Lineage (NCBI taxonomy): Eukaryota > Metazoa > Chordata > Mammalia > Lagomorpha > Ochotonidae > Ochotona > Ochotona princeps. The sequence continues at coordinate 66,629 of NW_026699637.1, forward strand.
CCGCATGTGGAGCATTCATTTGTGTGGGATGCTCATCAAGCTTCATTTCAGTCCTAGGCACTCAAAGGGCACTAAGCATAGAGTGTGAAAACTGAGTTTCCTTGAGAGCTGCTTGGAAGCCTGATGGTGTGTGAGGTTAGTGACCCAAATGGAGTTGTTCTCCCACAAGAACCACTCGGCTGATCCTTCTTCAATATGCCCTTCACCAACATGCAGTGTTTCCTTGATTGAATTAGCTCTCACACCAATATTTGCGTCTCGAGCCTTTGCATTGAGGGCTATCTGAAAACGGCTGTGGCGCTGAAGTTGCCTGTGAATGTGGAGTTGGTCGCATGTGAAACCTGCATGTGGAGCATTCGTTTGTGTGGGATGCGCTACCAAGTTCATTCCTAGATAATGCACTCAAAGGGCACTAAGCATAGAGTGTGAAAACTGAGTTTCCTTGAGAGCTGCTTGGAAGCCTGATGGTGTGTGAAGTTAGTGAGCCAAATGGAGTTGTTCTCCCTCAAGAACCACTCGGGTGATCCTTCTTCAATATGCCCTTCACCAACATGCAGTGTTTCCTTGATTGAATTAGCTCTCACACCAATATTTGCGTCTCGAGCCTTTGCATTGAGGGCTATCTGAAAACGGCTGTGGCGCTGAAGTTGCCTGTGAATGTGGAGTTGTTGGCATGTGAAACCCGCATGTGGAGCATTCGTTTGTGTGGGATGCTCATCAAGCTTCATTTCAGTCAAAGGGCACTCTAAGGGCACTAAGCATAGAGTGTGAAAACTGAGTTTCCTTGAGAGCTGCTTGGAAGCCTGATGGTGTGTGAAGTTAGTGAGCCAAATGGAGTTGTTCTCCCACAAGAACCACTCGGCTGATCCTTCTTCAATATGCCCTTCACCAACATGCAGTGTTTCCTTGATTGAATTAGCTCTCACACCAATATTTGCGTCTCGAGCCTTTGCATTGAGGGCTATCTGAAAACGGCTGTGGCGCTGAAGTTGCCTGTGAATGTGGAGTTGGTGGCATGTGAAACCCGCATGTGGAGCATTCATTTGTGTGGGATGCTCACCAGGTTCATTCCTAGATAATGCACTCAAAGGGCACTAAGCATAGAGTGTGAAAACTGAGGTTCCCTGAGAGCTGCTTAGAAGCCTGATGGTGTGTGAAGTTAGTGAGCCAAATGGAGTTGTTCTCCCACAAGAACCACTCGGCTGATCCTTCTTCAATATGCCCTTCACCAACATGCAGTGTTTCCTTGATTGAATTAGCTCTCACACCAATATTTGCATCTCGAGCCTTTGCATTGAGGGCTATCTGAAAACGGCTGTGGCGCTGAAGTTGCCTGTGAATGTGGAGTTGGTGGCATGTGACTCCCGCATGTGGAGCATTCGTTTGTGTGGGATGCTCTACCAGGTTCATTCCTAGATAATGCACTCAAAGGGCACTAAGCATAGAGTGTGAAACCTGAGTTTCCTTGAGAGCTGCTTGGAAACCTGATCTTGTGTGAAGTTAGTGAGCCAAATGGAGTTGTTCTCCCACAAGAACCACTCGGCTGATCCTTCTTCAATATGCCCTTCACCAACATGCAGTGTTTCCTTGATTGAATTAGCTCTCACACCAATATTTGCGTCTAGAGCCTTTGCATTGAGGGCTATCTGAAAACGGCTGTGGCGCTGAAGTTGCCTGTGAATGTGGAGTTGGTGGCATGTGAAACCCGCATGTGGAGCATTCGTTTTTGTGGGATGCTCATCAAGCTTCATTTCAGTCAAAGGGCACTCTAAGGGCACTAAGCATAGAGTGTGAAAACTGAGTTTCCTTGAGAGCTGCTTGGAAGCCTGATGGTGTGTGAAGTTAGTGAGCCAAATGGAGTTGTTCTCCCACAAGAACCACTCGGCTGATCCTTCTTCAATATGCCCTTCACCAACATGCAGTGTTTCCTTGATTGAATTAGCTCTCACACCAATATTTGCGTCTCGAGCCTTTGCATTGAGGGCTATCTGAAAACGGCTGTGGCGCTGAAGTTGCCTGTGAATGTGGAGTTGGTGGCATGTGACTCCCGCATGTGGAGCATTCGTTTGTGTGGGATGCTCTACCAGGTTCATTCCTAGATAATGCACTCAAAGGGCACTAAGCATAGAGTGTGAAAACTGAGTTTCCTTGAGAGCTGCTTGGAAGCCTGATGGTGTGTGAAGTTAGTGAGCCAAATGGAGTTGTTCTCCCACAAGAACCACTCGGCTGATCCTTCTTCAATATGCCCTTCACCAACATGCAGTGTTTCCTTGATTGAATTAGCTCTCACACCAATATTTGCGTCTCGAGCCTTTGCATTGAGGGCTATCTGAAAATGGCTGTGGCGCTGAAGTTGCCTGTGAATGTGGAGTTGGTGGCATGTGACTCCCGCATGTGGAGCATTCGTTTGTGTGGGATGCTCTACCAGGTTCATTCCTAGATAATGCACTCAAAGGGCACTAAGCATAGAGTGTGAAAACTGAGTTTCCTTGAGAGCTGCTTGGAAGCCTGATGGTGTGTGAAGTTAGTGAGCCAAATGGAGTTGTTCTCCCACAAGAACCACTCGGCTGATCCTTCTTCAATATGCCCTTCACCAACATGCAGTGTTTCCTTGATTGAATTAGCTCTCACACCAATATTTGCGTCTCAAGACTTTGCATTGAGGGCTATCTGAAAACGGCTGTGGCGCTGAAGTTGCCTGTGAATGTGGAGTTGGTGGCATGTGAAACCCGCATGTGGAGCATTCGTTTGTGTGGGATGCTCACCAAGCTTCATTTCAGTCCTAGGCACTCAAAGGGCACTAAGCATAGAGTGTGAAAACTGAGTTTCCTTGAGAGCTGCTAGGAAGCCTGATGGTGTGTGAAGTTAGTGAGCCAAATGGAGTTGTTCTCCCACAAGAACCACTCGGCTGATCCTTCTTCAATATGCCCTTCACCAACATGCAGTGTTTCCTTGATTGAATTAGCTCTCACACCAATATTTGCGTCTCGAGCCTTTGCATTGAGGGCTATCTGAAAACGGCTGTGGCGCTGAAGTTGCCTGTGATTGTGGAGTTGGTGGCATGTGAAACCCGCATGTGGAGCATTCGTTTGTGTGGGATGCTCTACCAGGTTCATTCCTAGATAATGCACTCAAAGGGCACTAAGCATAGAGTGTGAAAACTGAGTTTCCTTGAGAGCTGCTTGGAAGCCTGATGGTGTGTGAAGTTAGTGAGCCAAATGGAGTTGGTCTCCCACAAGAACCACTCGGCTGATCCTTCTTCAATATGCCCTTCACCAACATGCAGTGTTTCCTTGATTGAATTAGCTCTCACACCAATATTTGCGTCTCGAGCCTTTGCATTGAGGGCTATCTGAAAACGGCTGTGGCGCTGAAGTTGCCTGTGAATGTGGAGTTGGTGGCATGTGACTCCCGCATGTGGAGCATTCGTTTGTGTGGGATGCTCTACTAGGTTCATTCCTAGATAATGCACTCAAAGGGCACTAAGCATAGAGTGTGAATACTGAGTTTCCTTGAGAGCTGCTTGGAAGCCTGATGGTGTGTGAAGTTAGTGAGCCAAATGGAGTTGTTCTCCCACAAGAACCACTCGGCTGATCCTTCTTCAATATGCCCTTCACCAACATGCAGTGTTTCCTTGATTGAATTAGCTCTCACACCAATATTTGCGTCTCGAGCCTTTGCATTGAGGGCTATCTGAAAACGGCTGTAGCGCTGAAGTTGCCTGTGAATGTGGAGTTGGTGGCATGTGAAACCCGCATGTGGAGCATTCGTTTGTGTGGGATGCTCTACCAGGTTCATTCCTAGATAATGCACTCAAAGGGCACTAAGCATAGAGTGTGAAAACTCAGTTTCCTTGAGAGCTGCTTGGAAGCCTGATGGTGTGTGAAGTTAGTGAGCCAAATGGAGTTGTTCTCCCACAAGAACCACTCGGCTGATCCTTCTTCAATATGCCCTTCACCAACATGCAGTGTTTCCTTGATTGAATTAGCTCTCACACCAATATTTGCATCTAGAGCCTTTGCATTGAGGGCTATCTGAAAACGGCTGTGGCGCTGAAGTTGCCTGTGAATGTGGAGTTGGTGGCATGTGAAACCCGCATGTGGAGCATTCGTGTAGGTGGGATGCTCACCAAGCTTCATTTCAGTCCTAGGCACTCAAAGGGCACTAAGCATAGAGTGTGAAACCTGAGTTTCTTTGAGAGCTGCTTGGAAGCCTGATGGTGTGTGAAGTTAGTGAGCCAAATGGAGTTGTTCTCCCACAAGAACCACTCGGCTGATCCTTCTTCAATATGCCCTTCACCAACATGCAGTGTTTCCTTGATTGAATTAGCTCTCACACCAATATTTGCGTCTAGAGCCTTTGCATTGAGGGCTATCTGAAAACGGCTGTGGCGCTGAAGTTGCCTGTGAATGTGGAGTTGGTGGCATGTGAAACCTGCATGTGGAGCATTCGTTTTTGTGGGATGCTCATCAAGCTTCATTTCAGTCAAAGGGCACTCTAAGGGCACTAAGCATAGAGTGTGAAAACTGAGTTTCCTCGAGAGCTGCTTGGAAGCCTGATGGTGTGTGAAGTTAGTGAGCCAAATGGAGTTGTTCTCCCACAAGAACCACTCGGCTGATCCTTCTTCAATATGCCCTTCACCAACATGCAGTGTTTCCTTGATTGAATTAGCTCTCACACCAATATTTGCGTCTCGAGCCTTTGCATTGAGGGCTATCTGAAAACGGCTGTGGCGCTGAAGTTGCCTGTGAATGTGGAGTTGGTGGCATGTGACTCCCGCATGTGGAGCATTCGTTTGTGTGGGATGCTCTACTAGGTTCATTCCTAGATAATGCACTCAAAGGGCACTAAGCATAGAGTGTGAAAACTGAGTTTCCTTGAGAGCTGCTTGGAAGCCTGATGGTGTGTGAAGTTAGTGAGCCAAATGGAGTTGTTCTCCCACAAGAACCACTCGGCTGATCCTTCTTCAATATGCCCTTCACCAACATGCAGTGTTTCCTTGATTGAATTAGCTCTCACACCAATATTTGCGTCTCGAGCCTTTGCATTGAGGGCTATCTGAAAACGGCTGTGGCGCTGAAGTTGCCTGTGAATGTGGAGTTGGTGGCATGTGACTCCCGCATGTGGAGCATTCGTTTGTGTGGGATGCTCTACCAGGTTCATTCCTAGATAATGCACTCAAAGGGCACTAAGCATAGAGTGTGAAAACTGAGTTTCCTTGAGAGCTGCTTGGAAGCCTGATGGTGTGTGAAGTTAGTGAGCCAAATGGAGTTGTTCTCCCACAAGAACCACTCGGCTGATCCTTCTTCAATATGCCCTTCAGCAACATGCAGTGTTTCCTTGATTGAATTAGCTCTCACACCAATATTTGCGTCTCGAGCCTTTGCATTGAGGGCTATCTGAAAACGGCTGTGGCGCTGAAGTTGCCTGTGAATGTGGAGTTGGTGGCATGTGAAACCCACATGTGGAGCATTCGTTTGTGTGGGATGCTCACCAAGCTTCATTTCAGTCCTAGGCACTCAAAGGGCACTGAGCATAGAGTGTGAAAACTGAGTTTCCTTGAGAGCTGCTTGGAAACCTGATGGTGTGTGAAGTTAGTGAGCCAAATGGAGTTGTTCTCCCACAAGAACCACTCGGCTGATCCTTCTTCAATATGCCCTTCTCCAACATGCAGTGTTTCCTTGATTGAATTAGCTCTCACACCAATATTTGCGTCTAGAGCCTTTGCATTGAGGGCTATCTGAAAACGGCTGTGGCGCTGAAGTTGCCTGTGAATGTGGAGTTGGTGGCATGTGAAACCTGCATGTGGTGCATTCGTTTGTGTGGGATGCTCACCAAGCTTCATTTCAGTCCTAGGCACTCAAAGGGCACTAAGCATAGAGTGTGAAACCTGAGTTTCCTTGAGAGCTGCTTGGAAACCTGATCTTGTGTGAAGTTAGTGAGCCAAATGGAGTTGTTCTCCCACAAGAACCACTCGGCTGATCCTTCTTCAATATGCCCTTCACCAACATGCAGTGTTTCCTTGATTGAATTAGCTCTCACACCAATATTTGCGTCTAGAGCCTTTGCATTGAGGGCTATCTGAAAACGGCTGTGGCGCTGAAGTTGCCTGTGAATGTGGAGTTGGTGGCATGTGAAACCCGCATGTGGAGCATTCGTTTTTGTGGGATGCTCATCAAGCTTCATTTCAGTCAAAGGGCACTCTAAGGGCACTAAGCATAGAGTGTGAAAATTGAGTTTCCTTGAGAGCTGCTTGGAAGCCTGATGGTGTGTGAAGTTAGTGAGCCAAATGGAGTTGTTCTCCCACAAGAACCACTCGGCTGATCCTTCTTCAATATGCTCTTCACCAACATGCAGTGTTTCCTTGATTGAATTAGCTCTCACACCAATATTTGCGTCTCGAGCCTTTGCATTGAGGGCTATCTGAAAACGGCTGTGGCGCTGAAGTTGCCTGTGAATGTGGAGTTGGTGGCATGTGACTCCCGCATGTGGAGCATTCGTTTGTGTGGGATGCTCTACCAGGTTCATTCCTAGATAATGCACTCAAAGGGCACTAAGCATAGAGTGTGAAAACTGAGTTTCCTTGAGAGCTGCTAGGAAGCCTGATGGTGTGTGAAGTTAGTGAGCCAAATGGAGTTGTTCTCCCACAAGAACCACTCGGCTGATCCTTCTTCAATATGCCCTTCACCAACATGCAGTGTTTCCTTGATTGAATTAGCTCTCACACCAATATTTGCGTCTCGAGCCTTTGCATTGAGGGCTATCTGAAAACGGCTGTGGCGCTGAAGTTGCCTGTGATTGTGGAGTTGGTGGCATGTGAAACCCGCATGTGGAGCATTCGTTTGTGTGGGATGCTCTACCAGGTTCATTCCTAGATAATGCACTCAAAGGGCACTAAGCATAGAGTGTGAAAACTGAGTTTCCTTGAGAGCTGCTTGGAAGCCTGATGGTGTGTGAAGTTAGTGAGCCAAATGGAGTTGTTCTCCCACAAGAACCACTCGGCTGATCCTTCTTCAATATGCCCTTCACCAACATGCAGTGTTTCCTTGATTGAATTAGCTCTCACACCAATATTTGCGTCTCGAGCCTTTGCATTGAGGGCTATCTGAAAACGGCTGTGGCGCTGAAGTTGCCTGTGAATGTGGAGTTGGTGGCATGTGACTCCCGCATGTGGAGCATTCGTTTGTGTGGGATGCTCTACTAGGTTCATTCCTAGATAATGCACTCAAAGGGCACTAAGCATAGAGTGTGAATACTGAGTTTCCTTGAGAGCTGCTTGGAAGCCTGATGGTGTGTGAAGTTAGTGAGCCAAATGGAGTTGTTCTCCCACAAGAACCACTCGGCTGATCCTTCTTCAATATGCCCTTCACCAACATGCAGTGTTTCCTTGATTGAATTAGCTCTCACACCAATATTTGCGTCTCGAGCCTTTGCATTGAGGGCTATCTGAAAACGGCTGTGGCGCTGAAGTTGCCTGTGAATGTGGAGTTGGTGGCATGTGAAACCCGCATGTGGAGCATTCGTTTGTGTGGGATGCTCTACCAGGTTCATTCCTAGATAATGCACTCAAAGGGCACTAAGCATAGAGTGTGAAAACTCAGTTTCCTTGAGAGCTGCTTGGAAGCCTGATGGTGTGTGAAGTTAGTGAGCCAAATGGAGTTGTTCTCCCACAAGAACCACTCGGCTGATCCTTCTTCAATATGCCCTTCACCAACATGCAGTGTTTCCTTGATTGAATTAGCTCTCACACCAATATTTGCATCTAGAGCCTTTGCATTGAGGGCTATCTGAAAACGGCTGTGGCGCTGAAGTTGCCTGTGAATGTGGAGTTGGTGGCATGTGAAACCCGCATGTGGAGCATTCGTGTAGGTGGGATGCTCACCAAGCTTCATTTCAGTCCTAGGCACTCAAAGGGCACTAAGCATAGAGTGTGAAACCTGAGTTTCTTTGAGAGCTGCTTGGAAGCCTGATGGTGTGTGAAGTTAGTGAGCCAAATGGAGTTGTTCTCCCACAAGAACCACTCGGCTGATCCTTCTTCAATATGCCCTTCACCAACATGCAGTGTTTCCTTGATTGAATTAGCTCTCACACCAATATTTGCGTCTAGAGCCTTTGCATTGAGGGCTATCTGAAAACGGCTGTGGCGCTGAAGTTGCCTGTGAATGTGGAGTTGGTGGCATGTGAAACCCGCATGTGGAGCATTCGTTTGTGTGGGATGCTCATCAAGCTTCATTTCAGTCAAAGGGCACTCTAAGGGCACTAAGCATAGAGTGTGAAAACTGAGTTTCCTCGAGAGCTGCTTGGAAGCCTGATGGTGTGTGAAGTTAGTGAGCCAAATGGAGTTGTTCTCCCACAAGAACCACTCGGCTGATCCTTCTTCAATATGCCCTTCACCAACATGCAGTGTTTCCTTGATTGAATTAGCTCTCACACCAATATTTGCGTCTCGAGCCTTTGCATTGAGGGCTATCTGAAAACGGCTGTGGCGCTGAAATTGCCTGTGAATGTGGAGTTGGTGGCATGTGACTCCCGCATGTGGAGCATTCGTTTGTGTGGGATGCTCTACTAGGTTCATTCCTAGATAATGCACTCAAAGGGCACTAAGCATAGAGTGTGAAAACTGAGTTTCCTTGAGAGCTGCTTGGAAGCCTGATGGTGTGTGAAGTTAGTGAGCCAAATGGAGTTGTTCTCCCACAAGAACCACTCGGCTGATCCTTCTTCAATATGCCCTTCACCAACATGCAGTGTTTCCTTGATTGAATTAGCTCTCACACCAATATTTGCGTCTCGAGCCTTTGCATTGAGGGCTATCTGAAAACGGCTGTGGCGCTGAAGTTGCCTGTGAATGTGGAGTTGGTGGCATGTGAAACCCGCATGTGGAGCATTCGTTTGTGTGGGATGCTCTACCAGGTTCATTCCTAGATAATGCACTCAAAGGGCACTAAGCATAGAGTGTGAAAACTGAGTTTCCTTGAGAGCTGCTTGGAAGCCTGATGGTGTGTGAAGTTAGTGAGCCAAATGGAGTTGTTCTCCCACAAGAACCACTCGGCTGATCCTTCTTCAATATGCCCTTCAGCAACATGCAGTGTTTCCTTGATTGAATTAGCTCTCACACCAATATTTGCGTCTCGAGCCTTTGCATTGAGGGCTATCTGAAAACGGCTGTGGCGCTGAAGTTGCCTGTGAATGTGGAGTTGGTGGCATGTGAAACCCACATGTGGAGCATTCGTTTGTGTGGGATGCTCACCAAGCTTCATTTCAGTCCTAGGCACTCAAAGGGCACTGAGCATAGAGTGTGAAAACTGAGTTTCCTTGAGAGCTGCTTGGAAACCTGATGGTGTGTGAAGTTAGTGAGCCAAATGGAGTTGTTCTCCCACAAGAACCACTCGGCTGATCCTTCTTCAATATGCCCTTCTCCAACATGCAGTGTTTCCTTGATTGAATTAGCTCTCACACCAATATTTGCGTCTAGAGCCTTTGCATTGAGGGCTATCTGAAAACGGCTGTGGCGCTGAAGTTGCCTGTGAATGTGGAGTTGGTGGCATGTGAAACCCGCATGTGGTGCATTCGTGTATGTGGGATGCTCACCAAGCTTCATTTCAGTCCTAGGCACTCAAAGGGCACTAAGCATAGAGTGTGAAAACTGAGTTTCCTTGAGAGCTGCTTGGAAGCCTGATGGTGTGTGAAGTTAGTGAGCCAAATGGAGTTCTTCTCCCACAAGAACCACTCGGCTGATCCTTCTTCAATATGCCCTTCACCAACATGCAGTGTTTCCTTGATTGAATTAGCTCTCACACCAATATTTGCATCTAGAGCCTTTGCATTGAGGGCTATCTGAAAACGGCTGTGGCGCTGAAGTTGCCTGTGAATGTGGAGTTGGTGGCATGTGAAACCCGCATGTGGAGCATTAGTGTAGGTGGGATGCTCACCAAGCTTCATTTCAGTCCTAGGCACTCAAAGGGCACTAAGCATAGAGTGTGAAAACTGAGTTTCCTTGACAGCTGCTTGGAAGCCTGATGGTGTGTGAAGTTAGTGAGCCAAATGGAGTTGTTCTCCCACAAGAACCACTCGGCTGATCCTTCTTCAATATGCCCTTCACCAACATGCAGTGTTTCCTTGATTGAATTAGCTCTCACACCAATATTGGCATCTAGAGCCTTTGCATTGAGGGCTATCTGAAAACGGCTGTGGCGCTGAAGTTGCCTGTGAATGTGGAGTTGGTGGCATGTGACTCCCGCATGTGGAGCAATCGTTTGTGTGGGATGCTCACCAAGCTTCATTTCAGTCCTAGGCACTCAAAGGGCACTAAGCATAGAGTGTGAAAACTGAGGTCCTTGAGAGCTGCTTGGAAACCTGATGGTGTGTGAAGTTAGTGAGCCAAATGGAGTTGTTCTCCCACAAGAACCACTCGGCTGATCCTTCTTCAATATGCCCTTCACCAACATGCAGTGTTTCCTTGATTGAATTAGCTCTCACACCAATATTTGCGTCTCGAGCCTTTGCATTGAGGGCTATCTGAAAACGGCTGTGGCGCTGAAATTGCCTGTGAATGTGGAGTTGGTGGCATGTGAAACCCGCATGTGGAGCATTCGTTTGTGTGGGATGCTCTACCAGGTTCATTCCTAGATAATGCACTCAAAGGGCACTAAGCATAGAGTGTGCAAACTGAGTTTCCTTGAGAGCTGCTTGGAAGCCTGATGGTGTGTGAAGTTAGTGAGCCAAATGGAGTTGTTCTCCCACAAGAACCACTCGGCTGATCCTTCTTCAATATGCCCTTCACCAACATGCAGTGTTTCCTTGATTGAATTAGCTCTCACACCAATATTTGCGTCTCGAGCCTTTGCATTGAGGGCTATCTGAAAACGGCTGTGGCGCTGAAGTTGCCTGTGAATGTGGAGTTGGTGGCATGTGACTCCCGCATGTGGAGCATTCGTTTGTGTGGGATGCTCACCAAGCTTCATTTCAGTCCTAGGCACTCAAAAGGAACTAAGCATAGAGTGTGAAAACTGAGTTTCCTTGAGAGCTGCTTGGAAGCCTGATGGTGTGTGAAGTTAGTGAGCCAAATGGAGTTGTTCTCCCACAAGAACCACTCGGCTGATCCTTCTTCAATATGCCCTTCACCAACATGCAGTGTTTCCTTGATTGAATTAGCTCTCACACCAATATTTGCGTCTAGAGCCTTTGCATTGAGGGCTATCTGAAAACGGCTGTGGCGCTGAAGTTGCCTGTGAATGTGGAGTTGGTGGCATGTCAAACCCGAATGTGGTGCATTCGTGTATGTGGGATGCTCACCAAGCTTCATTTCAGTCCTAGGAACTCAAAGGGCACTAAGCATAGAGTGTGAAAACTGAGTTTCCTTGAGAGCTGCTTGGAAGCCTGATGGTGTGTAAAGTTAGTGAGCCAAATGGAGTTGTTCTCCCACAAGAACCACTCGGCTGATCCTTCTTCAATATGCCCTTCACCAACATGCAGTGTTTCCTTGATTGAATTAGCTCTCACACCAATATTTGCATCTAGAGCCTTTGCATTGAGGGCTATCTGAAAACGGCTGTGGCGCTGAAGTTGCCTGTGAATGTGGAGTTGGTGGCATGTGAAACCCACATGTGGTGCATTCGTGTAGGTGGGATGCTCACCAAGCTTCATTTCAGTCCTAGGCACTCAAAGGGCAGTAAGCATAGAGTGTGAAAACTGAGTTTCCTTGAGAGCTGCTTGGAAGCCTGATGGTGTGTGAAGTTAGTGACCCAAATGAAGTTGTTCTCCCACAAGAACCACTCGGCTGATCCTTCTTCAATATGCCCTTCACCAACATGCAGTGCTTCCTTGATTGAATTAGCTCTCACACCAATATTTGCATCTAGAGCCTTTGCATTGAGGGCTATCTGAAAACGGCTGTGGCGCTGAAGTTGCCTGTGAATGTGGAGTTGGAGGCATGTGACTCCCGCATGTGGAGCATTCGTTTGTGTGGGATGCTCACCAAGATTCATTTCAGTCCTAGGCACTCAAAGGGCACTAAGCATAGAGTGTGAAAACTGAGTTTCCTTGAGAGCTGCTCGGAAACCTGATGGTGTGTGAAGTTAGTGAGCCAAATGGAGTTGTTCTCCCACAAGAACCACTCGGCTGATCCTTCTTCAATATGCCCTTCACCAACATGCAGTGTTTCCTTGTTTGAATTAGCTCTCACACCAATATTTGCGTCTAGAGCCTTTGCATTGAGGGCTATCTGAAAACGGCTGTGGCGCTACAGTTGCCTGTGAATGTGGAGTTGGTGGCATGTGAAACCCGCATGTGGAGCATTCATTTCTGTGGGATGTTCACCAAGCTTCATTTCAGTCCTAGGCACTCAAAGGGCACTAAGCATAGAGTGTGAAAACTGAGTTTCCTTGAGAGCTGCTTGGAAGCCTGATGGTGTGTAAAGTTAGTGAGCCAAATGGAGTTGTTCTCCCACAAGAACCACTCGGCTGATCCTTCTTCAATATGCCCTTCACCAACATGCAGTGTTTCCTTGATTGAATTAGCTCTCACACCAATATTTGCGCCTCGAGCCTTTGCATTGAGGGCTATCTGAAAACGGCTGTGGCGCTGAAGTTGCCTGTGAATGTGGAGTTGGTGGCATGTGACTCCCGCATGTGGAGAATTCGTTTGTGTGGGATGCTCACCAAGCTTCATTTCAGTCCTAGGCACTCAAAAGGAACTAAGCATAGAGTGTGAAAACTGAGTTTCCTTGAGAGCTGCTTGGAAGCCTGATGGTGTGTGAAGTTAGTGAGCCAAATGGAGTTGTTCTCCCACAAGAACCACTCGGCTGATCCTTCTTCAATATGCCCTTCACCAACATGCAGTGTTTCCTTGATTGAATTAGCTCTCACACCAATATTTGCGTCTCGAGCCTTCGCATTGAGGGCTATCTGAAAACGGCTGTGGCGCTGAAATTGCCTGTGAATGTGGAGTTGGTGGCATGTGAAACCCGCATGTGGAGCATTCGTTTGTGTGGGATGCTCTACCAAGTTCAGTCCTAGATAATGCACTCAAATGGCACTAAGCATAGAGTGTGAAAACTGAGTTTCCTTGAGAGCTGCTTGGAAGCCTGATGGTGTGTAAAGTTAGTGAGCCAAATGGAGTTGTTCTCCCACAAGAACAACTCACCTGATCCTTCTTCAATATGCCCTTCACCAACATGCAGTGTTTCCTTGATTGAATTAGCTCTCACACCAATATTTGCGTCTAGAGCCTTTGCATTGAGGGCTATCTGAAAACGGCTGTGGCGCTGAATTTGCCTGTGAATGTGGAGTTGGTGGCATGTGACTCCCGCATGTGGAGCATTCGTTTGTTTATGATGCTCACCAAGCTTCATTTCAATCCTAGGCACTCAAAAGGCACTAAGCATAGAGTGTGAAAACTGAGTTTCCTTGAGAGCTGCTTGGAAGCCTGATGGTGTGTGAAGTTAGTGACCCAAATGGAGTTGTTCTCCCACAAGAACCACTCGGCTGATCCTTCTTCAATATGCCCTTCACCAACATGCAGTGTTTCCTTGATTGAATTAGCTCTCACACCAATATTTGCGTCTCGAGCCTTTGCATTGAGGGCTATCTGAAAACGGCTGTGGCGCTGAAGTTGCCTGTGAATGTGGAGTTGGTGGCATGTGAAACCCGCATGTGGAGCATTCGTTTGTGTGGGATGCTCTACCAGGTTCATTCCTAGATAATGCACTCAAAGGGCACTAAGCATAGAGTGTGAAAACTGAGTTTCCTTGAGAGCTGCTTGGAAGCCTGATGGTGTGTGAAGTTAGTGAGCCAAATGGAGTTGTTCTCCCACAAGAACCACTCGGCTGATCCTTCTTCAATATGCCCTTCACCAACATGCAGTGTTTTCTTGATTGAATTAGCTCTCACACCAGTATTTGCGTCTAGAGCCTTTGCATTGAGGACTATCTGAAAACGGCTGTGGCGCTGAAGTTGCCTGTGAATGTGGAGTTGGTGGCATGTGAAACCCGCATGTGGAGCATTCGTTTGTGTGGGATGCTCTACCAGGTTCATTCCTAGATAATGCACTCAAAGGGCACTAAGCATAGAGTGTGAAAACTGAGTTTCCTTGAGAGCTGCTTGGAAGCCTGATGGTGTGTAAAGTTAGTGAGCCAAATGGAGTTGTTCTCCCACAAGAACCACTCGGCTGATCCTTCTTCAATATGCCCTTCACCAACATGCAGTGTTTCCTTGATTGAATTAGCTCTCACACCAATATTTGCGTCTCGAGCCTTTGCATTGAGGGCTATCTGAAAACGGCTGTGGCGCTGAAGTTGCCTGTGAATGTGGAGTTGGTGGCATGCGACTCCCGCATGTGGAGCATTCATTTGTGTGGGATGCTCATCAAGCTTCATTTCAGTCCTAGGCACTCAAAGGGCACTAAGCATAGAGTGTGAAAACTGAGTTTCCTTGAGAGCTGCTTGGAAGCCTGATGGTGTGTGAGGTTAGTGACCCAAATGGAGTTGTTCTCCCACAAGAACCACTCGGCTGATCCTTCTTCAATATGCCCTTCACCAACATGCAGTGTTTCCTTGATTGAATTAGCTCTCACACCAATATTTGCGTCTCGAGCCTTTGCATTGAGGGCTATCTGAAAACGGCTGTGGCGCTGAAGTTGCCTGTGAATGTGGAGTTGGTGGCATGCGACTCCCGCATGTGGAGCATTCATTTGTGTGGGATGCTCATCAAGCTTCATTTCAGTCCTAGGCACTCAAAGGGCACTAAGCATAGAGTGTGAAAACTGAGTTTCCTTGAGAGCTGCTTGGAAGCCTGATGGTGTGTGAGGTTAGTGACCCAAATGGAGTTGTTCTCCCACAAGAACCACTCGGCTGATCCTTCTTCAATATGCCCTTCACCAACATGCAGTGTTTCCTTGATTGAATTAGCTCTCACACCAATATTTGCGTCTCGAGCCTTTGCATTGAGGGCTATCTGAAAACGGCTGTGGCGCTGAAGTTGCCTGTGAATGTGGAGTTGGTGGCATGTGAAACCTGCATGTGGAGCATTCGTTTGTGTGGGATGCGCTACCAAGTTCATTCCTAGATAATGCACTCAAAGGGCACTAAGCATAGAGTGTGAAAACTGAGTTTCCTTGAGAGCTGCTTGGAAGCCTGATGGTGTGTGAAGTTAGTGAGCCAAATGGAGTTGTTCTCCCTCAAGAACCACTCGGGTGATCCTTCTTCAATATGCCCTTCACCAACATGCAGTGTTTCCTTGATTGAATTAGCTCTCACACCAATATTTGCGTCTCGAGCCTTTGCATTGAGGGCTATCTGAAAACGGCTGTGGCGCTGAAGTTGCCTGTGAATGTGGAGTTGGTGGCATGTGACTCCCGCATGTGGAGCATTCGTTTGTGTGGGATGCTCTACCAGGTTCATTCCTAGATAATGCACTCAAAGGGCACTAAGCATAGAGTGTGAAAACTGAGTTTCCTTGAGAGCTGCTTGGAAGCCTGATGGTGTGTGAAGTTAGTGAGCCAAATGGAGTTGTTCTCCCACAAGAACCACTCGGCTGATCCTTCTTCAATATGCCCTTCACCAACATGCAGTGTTTCCTTGATTGAATTAGCTCTCACACCAATATTTGCGTCTCGAGCCTTTGCATTGAGGGCTATCTGAAAATGGCTGTGGCGCTGAAGTTGCCTGTGAATGTGGAGTTGGTGGCATGTGACTCCCGCATGTGGAGCATTCGTTTGTGTGGGATGCTCTACCAGGTTCATTCCTAGATAATGCACTCAAAGGGCACTAAGCATAGAGTGTGAAAACTGAGTTTCCTTGAGAGCTGCTTGGAAGCCTGATGGTGTGTGAAGTTAGTGAGCCAAATGGAGTTGTTCTCCCACAAGAACCACTCGGCTGATCCTTCTTCAATATGCCCTTCACCAACATGCAGTGTTTCCTTGATTGAATTAGCTCTCACACCAATATTTGCGTCTCAAGACTTTGCATTGAGGGCTATCTGAAAACGGCTGTGGCGCTGAAGTTGCCTGTGAATGTGGAGTTGGTGGCATGTGAAACCCGCATGTGGAGCATTCGTTTGTGTGGGATGCTCACCAAGCTTCATTTCAGTCCTAGGCACTCAAAGGGCACTAAGCATAGAGTGTGAAAACTGAGTTTCCTTGAGAGCTGCTAGGAAGCCTGATGGTGTGTGAAGTTAGTGAGCCAAATGGAGTTGTTCTCCCACAAGAACCACTCGGCTGATCCTTCTTCAATATGCCCTTCACCAACATGCAGTGTTTCCTTGATTGAATTAGCTCTCACACCAATATTTGCGTCTCGAGCCTTTGCATTGAGGGCTATCTGAAAACGGCTGTGGCGCTGAAGTTGCCTGTGATTGTGGAGTTGGTGGCATGTGAAACCCGCATGTGGAGCATTCGTTTGTGTGGGATGCTCTACCAGGTTCATTCCTAGATAATGCACTCAAAGGGCACTAAGCATAGAGTGTGAAAACTGAGTTTCCTTGAGAGCTGCTTGGAAGCCTGATGGTGTGTGAAGTTAGTGAGCCAAATGGAGTTGGTCTCCCACAAGAACCACTCGGCTGATCCTTCTTCAATATGCCCTTCACCAACATGCAGTGTTTCCTTGATTGAATTAGCTCTCACACCAATATTTGCGTCTCGAGCCTTTGCATTGAGGGCTATCTGAAAACGGCTGTGGCGCTGAAGTTGCCTGTGAATGTGGAGTTGGTGGCATGTGACTCCCGCATGTGGAGCATTCGTTTGTGTGGGATGCTCTACTAGGTTCATTCCTAGATAATGCACTCAAAGGGCACTAAGCATAGAGTGTGAATACTGAGTTTCCTTGAGAGCTGCTTGGAAGCCTGATGGTGTGTGAAGTTAGTGAGCCAAATGGAGTTGTTCTCCCACAAGAACCACTCGGCTGATCCTTCTTCAATATGCCCTTCACCAACATGCAGTGTTTCCTTGATTGAATTAGCTCTCACACCAATATTTGCGTCTCGAGCCTTTGCATTGAGGGCTATCTGAAAACGGCTGTGGCGCTGAAGTTGCCTGTGAATGTGGAGTTGGTGGCATGTGAAACCCGCATGTGGAGCATTCGTTTGTGTGGGATGCTCTACCAGGTTCATTCCTAGATAATGCACTCAAAGGGCACTAAGCATAGAGTGTGAAAACTCAGTTTCCTTGAGAGCTGCTTGGAAGCCTGATGGTGTGTGAAGTTAGTGAGCCAAATGGAGTTGTTCTCCCACAAGAACCACTCGGCTGATCCTTCTTCAATATGCCCTTCACCAACATGCAGTGTTTCCTTGATTGAATTAGCTCTCACACCAATATTTGCATCTAGAGCCTTTGCATTGAGGGCTATCTGAAAACGGCTGTGGCGCTGAAGTTGCCTGTGAATGTGGAGTTGGTGGCATGTGAAACCCGCATGTGGAGCATTCGTGTAGGTGGGATGCTCACCAAGCTTCATTTCAGTCCTAGGCACTCAAAGGGCACTAAGCATAGAGTGTGAAACCTGAGTTTCTTTGAGAGCTGCTTGGAAGCCTGATGGTGTGTGAAGTTAGTGAGCCAAATGGAGTTGTTCTCCCACAAGAACCACTCGGCTGATCCTTCTTCAATATGCCCTTCACCAACATGCAGTGTTTCCTTGATTGAATTAGCTCTCACACCAATATTTGCGTCTAGAGCCTTTGCATTGAGGGCTATCTGAAAACGGCTGTGGCGCTGAAGTTGCCTGTGAATGTGGAGTTGGTGGCATGTGAAACCTGCATGTGGAGCATTCGTTTTTGTGGGATGCTCATCAAGCTTCATTTCAGTCAAAGGGCACTCTAAGGGCACTAAGCATAGAGTGTGAAAACTGAGTTTCCTCGAGAGCTGCTTGGAAGCCTGATGGTGTGTGAAGTTAGTGAGCCAAATGGAGTTGTTCTCCCACAAGAACCACTCGGCTGATCCTTCTTCAATATGCCCTTCACCAACATGCAGTGTTTCCTTGATTGAATTAGCTCTCACACCAATATTTGCGTCTCGAGCCTTTGCATTGAGGGCTATCTGAAAACGGCTGTGGCGCTGAAGTTGCCTGTGAATGTGGAGTTGGTGGCATGTGACTCCCGCATGTGGAGCATTCGTTTGTGTGGGATGCTCTACTAGGTTCATTCCTAGATAATGCACTCAAAGGGCACTAAGCATAGAGTGTGAAAACTGAGTTTCCTTGAGAGCTGCTTGGAAGCCTGATGGTGTGTGAAGTTAGTGAGCCAAATGGAGTTGTTCTCCCACAAGAACCACTCGGCTGATCCTTCTTCAATATGCCCTTCACCAACATGCAGTGTTTCCTTGATTGAATTAGCTCTCACACCAATATTTGCGTCTCGAGCCTTTGCATTGAGGGCTATCTGAAAACGGCTGTGGCGCTGAAGTTGCCTGTGAATGTGGAGTTGGTGGCATGTGACTCCCGCATGTGGAGCATTCGTTTGTGTGGGATGCTCTACCAGGTTCATTCCTAGATAATGCACTCAAAGGGCACTAAGCATAGAGTGTGAAAACTGAGTTTCCTTGAGAGCTGCTTGGAAGCCTGATGGTGTGTGAAGTTAGTGAGCCAAATGGAGTTGTTCTCCCACAAGAACCACTCGGCTGATCCTTCTTCAATATGCCCTTCAGCAACATGCAGTGTTTCCTTGATTGAATTAGCTCTCACACCAATATTTGCGTCTCGAGCCTTTGCATTGAGGGCTATCTGAAAACGGCTGTGGCGCTGAAGTTGCCTGTGAATGTGGAGTTGGTGGCATGTGAAACCCACATGTGGAGCATTCGTTTGTGTGGGATGCTCACCAAGCTTCATTTCAGTCCTAGGCACTCAAAGGGCACTGAGCATAGAGTGTGAAAACTGAGTTTCCTTGAGAGCTGCTTGGAAACCTGATGGTGTGTGAAGTTAGTGAGCCAAATGGAGTTGTTCTCCCACAAGAACCACTCGGCTGATCCTTCTTCAATATGCCCTTCTCCAACATGCAGTGTTTCCTTGATTGAATTAGCTCTCACACCAATATTTGCGTCTAGAGCCTTTGCATTGAGGGCTATCTGAAAACGGCTGTGGCGCTGAAGTTGCCTGTGAATGTGGAGTTGGTGGCATGTGAAACCCGCATGTGGTGCATTCGTGTATGTGGGATGCTCACCAAGCTTCATTTCAGTCCTAGGCACTCAAAGGGCACTAAGCATAGAGTGTGAAACCTGAGTTTCCTTGAGAGCTGCTTGGAAACCTGATCTTGTGTGAAGTTAGTGAGCCAAATGGAGTTGTTCTCCCACAAGAACCACTCGGCTGATCCTTCTTCAATATGCCCTTCACCAACATGCAGTGTTTCCTTGATTGAATTAGCTCTCACACCAATATTTGCGTCTAGAGCCTTTGCATTGAGGGCTATCTGAAAACGGCTGTGGCGCTGAAGTTGCCTGTGAATGTGGAGTTGGTGGCATGTGAAACCCGCATGTGGAGCATTCGTTTTTGTGGGATGCTCATCAAGCTTCATTTCAGTCAAAGGGCACTCTAAGGGCACTAAGCATAGAGTGTGAAAATTGAGTTTCCTTGAGAGCTGCTTGGAAGCCTGATGGTGTGTGAAGTTAGTGAGCCAAATGGAGTTGTTCTCCCACAAGAACCACTCGGCTGATCCTTCTTCAATATGCTCTTCACCAACATGCAGTGTTTCCTTGATTGAATTAGCTCTCACACCAATATTTGCGTCTCGAGCCTTTGCATTGAGGGCTATCTGAAAACGGCTGTGGCGCTGAAGTTGCCTGTGAATGTGGAGTTGGTGGCATGTGACTCCCGCATGTGGAGCATTCGTTTGTGTGGGATGCTCTACCAGGTTCATTCCTAGATAATGCACTCAAAGGGCACTAAGCATAGAGTGTGAAAACTGAGTTTCCTTGAGAGCTGCTAGGAAGCCTGATGGTGTGTGAAGTTAGTGAGCCAAATGGAGTTGTTCTCCCACAAGAACCACTCGGCTGATCCTTCTTCAATATGCCCTTCACCAACATGCAGTGTTTCCTTGATTGAATTAGCTCTCACACCAATATTTGCGTCTCGAGCCTTTGCATTGAGGGCTATCTGAAAACGGCTGTGGCGCTGAAGTTGCCTGTGATTGTGGAGTTGGTGGCATGTGAAACCCGCATGTGGAGCATTCGTTTGTGTGGGATGCTCTACCAGGTTCATTCCTAGATAATGCACTCAAAGGGCACTAAGCATAGAGTGTGAAAACTGAGTTTCCTTGAGAGCTGCTTGGAAGCCTGATGGTGTGTGAAGTTAGTGAGCCAAATGGAGTTGTTCTCCCACAAGAACCACTCGGCTGATCCTTCTTCAATATGCCCTTCACCAACATGCAGTGTTTCCTTGATTGAATTAGCTCTCACACCAATATTTGCGTCTCGAGCCTTTGCATTGAGGGCTATCTGAAAACGGCTGTGGCGCTGAAGTTGCCTGTGAATGTGGAGTTGGTGGCATGTGACTCCCGCATGTGGAGCATTCGTTTGTGTGGGATGCTCTACTAGGTTCATTCCTAGATAATGCACTCAAAGGGCACTAAGCATAGAGTGTGAATACTGAGTTTCCTTGAGAGCTGCTTGGAAGCCTGATGGTGTGTGAAGTTAGTGAGCCAAATGGAGTTGTTCTCCCACAAGAACCACTCGGCTGATCCTTCTTCAATATGCCCTTCACCAACATGCAGTGTTTCCTTGATTGAATTAGCTCTCACACCAATATTTGCGTCTCGAGCCTTTGCATTGAGGGCTATCTGAAAACGGCTGTGGCGCTGAAGTTGCCTGTGAATGTGGAGTTGGTGGCATGTGAAACCCGCATGTGGAGCATTCGTTTGTGTGGGATGCTCTACCAGGTTCATTCCTAGATAATGCACTCAAAGGGCACTAAGCATAGAGTGTGAAAACTCAGTTTCCTTGAGAGCTGCTTGGAAGCCTGATGGTGTGTGAAGTTAGTGAGCCAAATGGAGTTGTTCTCCCACAAGAACCACTCGGCTGATCCTTCTTCAATATGCCCTTCACCAACATGCAGTGTTTCCTTGATTGAATTAGCTCTCACACCAATATTTGCATCTAGAGCCTTTGCATTGAGGGCTATCTGAAAACGGCTGTGGCGCTGAAGTTGCCTGTGAATGTGGAGTTGGTGGCATGTGAAACCCGCATGTGGAGCATTCGTGTAGGTGGGATGCTCACCAAGCTTCATTTCAGTCCTAGGCACTCAAAGGGCACTAAGCATAGAGTGTGAAACCTGAGTTTCTTTGAGAGCTGCTTGGAAGCCTGATGGTGTGTGAAGTTAGTGAGCCAAATGGAGTTGTTCTCCCACAAGAACCACTCGGCTGATCCTTCTTCAATATGCCCTTCACCAACATGCAGTGTTTCCTTGATTGAATTAGCTCTCACACCAATATTTGCGTCTAGAGCCTTTGCATTGAGGGCTATCTGAAAACGGCTGTGGCGCTGAAGTTGCCTGTGAATGTGGAGTTGGTGGCATGTGAAACCCGCATGTGGAGCATTCGTTTGTGTGGGATGCTCATCAAGCTTCATTTCAGTCAAAGGGCACTCTAAGGGCACTAAGCATAGAGTGTGAAAACTGAGTTTCCTCGAGAGCTGCTTGGAAGCCTGATGGTGTGTGAAGTTAGTGAGCCAAATGGAGTTGTTCTCCCACAAGAACCACTCGGCTGATCCTTCTTCAATATGCCCTTCACCAACATGCAGTGTTTCCTTGATTGAATTAGCTCTCACACCAATATTTGCGTCTCGAGCCTTTGCATTGAGGGCTATCTGAAAACGGCTGTGGCGCTGAAGTTGCCTGTGAATGTGGAGTTGGTGGCATGTGACTCCCGCATGTGGAGCATTCGTTTGTGTGGGATGCTCTACTAGGTTCATTCCTAGATAATGCACTCAAAGGGCACTAAGCATAGAGTGTGAAAACTGAGTTTCCTTGAGAGCTGCTTGGAAGCCTGATGGTGTGTGAAGTTAGTGAGCCAAATGGAGTTGTTCTCCCACAAGAACCACTCGGCTGATCCTTCTTCAATATGCCCTTCACCAACATGCAGTGTTTCCTTGATTGAATTAGCTCTCACACCAATATTTGCGTCTCGAGCCTTTGCATTGAGGGCTATCTGAAAACGGCTGTGGCGCTGAAGTTGCCTGTGAATGTGGAGTTGGTGGCATGTGAAACCCGCATGTGGAGCATTCGTTTGTGTGGGATGCTCTACCAGGTTCATTCCTAGATAATGCACTCAAAGGGCACTAAGCATAGAGTGTGAAAACTGAGTTTCCTTGAGAGCTGCTTGGAAGCCTGATGGTGTGTGAAGTTAGTGAGCCAAATGGAGTTGTTCTCCCACAAGAACCACTCGGCTGATCCTTCTTCAATATGCCCTTCAGCAACATGCAGTGTTTCCTTGATTGAATTAGCTCTCACACCAATATTTGCGTCTCGAGCCTTTGCATTGAGGGCTATCTGAAAACGGCTGTGGCGCTGAAGTTGCCTGTGAATGTGGAGTTGGTGGCATGTGAAACCCACATGTGGAGCATTCGTTTGTGTGGGATGCTCACCAAGCTTCATTTCAGTCCTAGGCACTCAAAGGGCACTGAGCATAGAGTGTGAAAACTGAGTTTCCTTGAGAGCTGCTTGGAAACCTGATGGTGTGTGAAGTTAGTGAGCCAAATGGAGTTGTTCTCCCACAAGAACCACTCGGCTGATCCTTCTTCAATATGCCCTTCTCCAACATGCAGTGTTTCCTTGATTGAATTAGCTCTCACACCAATATTTGCGTCTAGAGCCTTTGCATTGAGGGCTATCTGAAAACGGCTGTGGCGCTGAAGTTGCCTGTGAATGTGGAGTTGGTGGCATGTGAAACCCGCATGTGGTGCATTCGTGTATGTGGGTTGCTCACCAAGCTTCATTTCAGTCCTAGGCACTCAAAGGGCACTAAGCATAGAGTGTGAAAACTGAGTTTCCTTGAGAGCTGCTTGGAAGCCTGATGGTGTGTGAAGTTAGTGAGCCAAATGGAGTTCTTCTCCCACAAGAACCACTCGGCTGATCCTTCTTCAATATGCCCTTCACCAACATGCAGTGTTTCCTTGATTGAATTAGCTCTCACACCAATATTTGCATCTAGAGCCTTTGCATTGAGGGCTATCTGAAAACGGCTGTGGCGCTGAAGTTGCCTGTGAATGTGGAGTTGGTGGCATGTGAAACCCGCATGTGGAGCATTAGTGTAGGTGGGATGCTCACCAAGCTTCATTTCAGTCCTAGGCACTCAAAGGGCACTAAGCATAGAGTGTGAAAACTGAGTTTCCTTGACAGCTGCTTGGAAGCCTGATGGTGTGTGAAGTTAGTGAGCCAAATGGAGTTGTTCTCCCACAAGAACCACTCGGCTGATCCTTCTTCAATATGCCCTTCACCAACATGCAGTGTTTCCTTGATTGAATTAGCTCTCACACCAATATTGGCATCTAGAGCCTTTGCATTGAGGGCTATCTGAAAACGGCTGTGGCGCTGAAGTTGCCTGTGAATGTGGAGTTGGTGGCATGTGACTCCCGCATGTGGAGCAATCGTTTGTGTGGGATGCTCACCAAGCTTCATTTCAGTCCTAGGCACTCAAAGGGCACTAAGCATAGAGTGTGAAAACTGAGGTCCTTGAGAGCTGCTTGGAAACCTGATGGTGTGTGAAGTTAGTGAGCCAAATGGAGTTGTTCTCCCACAAGAACCACTCGGCTGATCCTTCTTCAATATGCCCTTCACCAACATGCAGTGTTTCCTTGATTGAATTAGCTCTCACACCAATATTTGCGTCTCGAGCCTTTGCATTGAGGGCTATCTGAAAACGGCTGTGGCGCTGAAATTGCCTGTGAATGTGGAGTTGGTGGCATGTGAAACCCGCATGTGGAGCATTCGTTTGTGTGGGATGCTCTACCAGGTTCATTCCTAGATAATGCACTCAAAGGGCACTAAGCATAGAGTGTGAAAACTGAGTTTCCTTGAGAGCTGCTTGGAAGCCTGATGGTGTGTGAAGTTAGTGAGCCAAATGGAGTTGTTCTCCCACAAGAACCACTCGGCTGATCCTTCTTCAATATGCCCTTCACCAACATGCAGTGTTTCCTTGATTGAATTAGCTCTCACACCAATATTTGCGTCTCGAGCCTTTGCATTGAGGGCTATCTGAAAACGGCTGTGGCGCTGAAGTTGCCTGTGAATGTGGAGTTGGTGGCATGTGAAACCCGCATGTGGAGCATTCGTTTGTGTGGGATGCTCACCAAGATTCATTTCAGTCCTAGGCACTCAAAGGGCACTAAGCATAGAGTGTGAAAACTGAGTTTCCTTGAGAGCTGCTTGGAAGCCTGATGGTGTGTAAAGTTAGTGAGCCAAATGGAGTTATTCTCCCACAAGAACCACTCACCTGATCCTTCTTCAATATGCCCTTCACCAACATGCAGTGTTTCCTTGATTGAATTAGCTCTCACACCAATATTTGCGTCTCGAGCCTTTGCATTGAGGGCTATCTGAAAACGGCTGTGGCGCTGAAGTTGCCTGTGAATGTGGAGTTGGTGGCATGTGACTCCCGCATGTGGAGCATTCGTTTGTGTGGGATGCTCACCAAGCTTCATTTCAGTCCTAGGCACTCAAAAGGAACTAAGCATAGAGTGTGAAAACTGAGTTTCCTTGAGAGCTGCTTGGAAGCCTGATGGTGTGTGAAGTTAGTGAGCCAAATGGAGTTGTTCTCCCACAAGAACCACTCGGCTGATCCTTCTTCAATATGCCCTTCACCAACATGCAGTGTTTCCTTGATTGAATTAGCTCTCACACCAATATTTGCGTCTAGAGCCTTTGCATTGAGGGCTATCTGAAAACGGCTGTGGCGCTGAAGTTGCCTGTGAATGTGGAGTTGGTGGCATGTCAAACCCGAATGTGGTGCATTCGTGTATGTGGGATGCTCACCAAGCTTCATTTCAGTCCTAGGAACTCAAAGGGCACTAAGCATAGAGTGTGAAAACTGAGTTTCCTTGAGAGCTGCTTGGAAGCCTGATGGTGTGTAAAGTTAGTGAGCCAAATGGAGTTGTTCTCCCACAAGAACCACTCGGCTGATCCTTCTTCAATATGCCCTTCACCAACATGCAGTGTTTCCTTGATTGAATTAGCTCTCACACCAATATTTGCATCTAGAGCCTTTGCATTGAGGGCTATCTGAAAACGGCTGTGGCGCTGAAGTTGCCTGTGAATGTGGAGTTGGTGGCATGTGAAACCCACATGTGGTGCATTCGTGTAGGTGGGATGCTCACCAAGCTTCATTTCAGTCCTAGGCACTCAAAGGGCAGTAAGCATAGAGTGTGAAAACTGAGTTTCCTTGAGAGCTGCTTGGAAGCCTGATGGTGTGTGAAGTTAGTGACCCAAATGAAGTTGTTCTCCCACAAGAACCACTCGGCTGATCCTTCTTCAATATGCCCTTCACCAACATGCAGTGCTTCCTTGATTGAATTAGCTCTCACACCAATATTTGCATCTAGAGCCTTTGCATTGAGGGCTATCTGAAAACGGCTGTGGCGCTGAAGTTGCCTGTGAATGTGGAGTTGGAGGCATGTGACTCCCGCATGTGGAGCATTCGTTTGTGTGGGATGCTCACCAAGATTCATTTCAGTCCTAGGCACTCAAAGGGCACTAAGCATAGAGTGTGAAAACTGAGTTTCCTTGAGAGCTGCTTGGAAGCCTGATGGTGTGTGAAGTTAGTGAGCCAAATGGAGTTGTTCTCCCACAAGAACCACTCGGCTGATCCTTCTTCAATATGCCCTTCACCAACATGCAGTGTTTCCTTGTTTGAATTAGCTCTCACACCAATATTTGCGTCTAGAGCCTTTGCATTGAGGGCTATCTGAAAACGGCTGTGGCGCTACAGTTGCCTGTGAATGTGGAGTTGGTGGCATGTGAAACCCGCATGTGGAGCATTCATTTCTGTGGGATGTTCACCAAGCTTCATTTCAGTCCTAGGCACTCAAAGGGCACTAAGCATAGAGTGTGAAAACTGAGTTTCCTTGAGAGCTGCTTGGAAGCCTGATGGTGTGTAAAGTTAGTGAGCCAAATGGAGTTGTTCTCCCACAAGAACCACTCGGCTGATCCTTCTTCAATATGCCCTTCACCAACATGCAGTGTTTCCTTGATTGAATTAGCTCTCACACCAATATTTGCGCCTCGAGCCTTTGCATTGAGGGCTATCTGAAAACGGCTGTGGCCCTGAAGTTGCCTGTGAATGTGGAGTTGGTGGCATGTGACTCCCGCATGTGGAGAATTCGTTTGTGTGGGATGCTCACCAAGCTTCATTTCAGTCCTAGGCACTCAAAAGGCACTAAGCATAGAGTGTGAAAACTGAGTTTACTTGAGAGCTGCTTGGAAGCCTGATGGTGTGTGAAGTTAGTGAGCCAAATGGAGTTGTTCTCCCACAAGAACCACTCGGCTGATCCTTCTTCAATATGCCCTTCACCAACATGCAGTGTTTCCTTGATTGAATTAGCTCTCACACCAATATTTGCGTCTAGAGCCTTTGCATTGAGGGCTATCTGAAAACGGCTGTGGCGCTGAATTTGCCTGTGAATGTGGAGTTGGTGGCATGTGACTCCCGCATGTGGAGCATTCGTTTGTTTATGATGCTCACCAAGCTTCATTTCAATCCTAGGCACTCAAAAGGCACTAAGCATAGAGTGTGAAAACTGAGTTTCCTTGAGAGCTGCTTGGAAGCCTGATGGTGTGTGAAGTTAGTGAGCCAAATGGAGTTGTTCTCCCACAAGAACCACTCGGCTGATCCTTCTTCAATATGCCCTTCACCAACATGCAGTGTTTCCTTGATTGAATTAGCTCTCACACCAATATTTGCGTCTCGAGCCTTTGCATTGAGGGCTATCTGAAAACGGCTGTGGCGCTGAAGTTGCCTGTGAATGTGGAGTTGGTGGCATGTGAAACCCGCATGTGGAGCATTCGTTTGTGTGGGATGCTCTACCAGGTTCATTCCTAGATAATGCACTCAAAGGGCACTAAGCATAGAGTGTGAAAACTGAGTTTCCTTGAGAGCTGCTTGGAAGCCTGATGGTGTGTGAAGTTAGTGAGCCAAATGGAGTTGTTCTCCCACAAGAACCACTCGGCTGATCCTTCTTCAATATGCCCTTCACCAACATGCAGTGTTTTCTTGATTGAATTAGCTCTCACACCAGTATTTGCGTCTAGAGCCTTTGCATTGAGGACTATCTGAAAACGGCTGTGGCGCTGAAGTTGCCTGTGAATGTGGAGTTGGTGGCATGTGAAACCCGCATGTGGAGCATTCGTTTGTGTGGGATGCTCTACCAGGTTCATTCCTAGATAATGCACTCAAAGGGCACTAAGCATAGAGTGTGAAAACTGAGTTTCCTTGAGAGCTGCTTGGAAGCCTGATGGTGTGTAAAGTTAGTGAGCCAAATGGAGTTGTTCTCCCACAAGAACCACTCGGCTGATCCTTCTTCAATATGCCCTTCACCAACATGCAGTGTTTCCTTGATTGAATTAGCTCTCACACCAATATATGACTCTCGAGCCTTTGCATTGAGGGCTATCTGAAAACGGCTGTGGCGCTGAAGTTGCCTGTGAATGTGGAGTTGGTGGCATGTGAAACCCGCATGTGGAGCATTCGTTTGTGTGGGATGCTCACCAAGCTTCATTTCAGTCCTAGGCACTCAAAGGGCACTAAGCATAGAGTGTGAAAACTGAGTTTCCTTGAGAGCTGCTTGGAAGCCTGATGGTGTGTGAAGTTAGTGAGCCAAATGGAGTTGTTCTCCCACAAGAACCACTCGGCTGATCCTTCTTCAATATGCCCTTCACCAACATGCAGTGTTTCCTTGATTGAATTAGCTCTCACACCAATATTTGCGTCTCGAGCCTTTGCATTGAGGGCTATCTGAAAACGGCTGTGGCGCTGAAGTCGCCTGTGAATGTGGAGTTGGTGGCATGTGAAACCCGCATGTGGAGCATTCGTTTGTGTGGGATGCTCACCAAGCTTCATTTCAGTCCTAGGCTCTCACTAAGCATAGAGTGTGAAAACTGAGTTTCCTTGAGAGCTGCTTGGAAACCTGATGGTGTGTGAAGTTAGTGAGCCAAATGGAGTTGTTCTCCCACAAGAACCACTCGGCTGATCCTTCTTCAATATGCCCTTCACCAACATGCAGTGTTTCCTTGATTGAATTAGCTCTCACACCAATATTTGTGTCTCGAGCCTTTGCATTGAGGGCTATCTGAAAACGGCTGTGGCGCTGAAGTTGCCTGTGAATGTTAAGTTGGTGGCATGTGAAACCCGCATGTGGTGCATTCGTGTATGTGGGATGCTCACCAAGCTTCATTTCAGTCCTAGGCACTCAAAGGGCACTAAGCATAGAGTGTGCAAACTGAGTTTCCTTGAGAGCTGCTTGGAAGCCTGATGGTGTGTGAAGTTAGTGAGCCAAATGGAGTTGTTCTCCCACAAGAACCACTCGGCTGATCCTTCTTCAATATGCCCTTCACCAACATGCAGTGTTTCCTTGATTGAATTAGCTCTCACACCAATATTTGCGTCTCGAGCCTTTGCAATGAGGGCTATCTGAAAACGGCTGTGTCGCTGAAATTGCCTGTGAATGTGGAGTTGGTGGCATGTGAAACCCGCATGTGGAGCATTTCGTTGTGTGGGATGCTCACCAAGCTTCATTTCAGTCAAAGGGCACTCATAGGGCACTAAGCATAGAGTGTGAAAACTGAGTTTCCTTGAGAGCTGCTTGGAAGCCTGATGGTGTGTGAAGTTAGTGAGCCAAATGGAGTTGTTCTCCCACAAGAACCACTCGGCTGATCCTTCTTCAATATGCCCTTCACCAACATGCAGTGTTTCCTTGATTGAATTAGCTCTCACACCAATATTTGCGTCTCGAGCCTTTGCATTGAGGGCTATCTGAAAACGGCTGTGGCGCTGAAGTTGCCTGTGGATGTGGAGTTGGTGCCATGTGAAACCCGCATGTGGAGCATTCGTTTGTGTGGGATGCTCACCAAGCTTCATTTCAGTCCTAGGCACTCAAAGGGCACTAAGCATAGAGTGTGAAAACTGAGTTTCCTTGAGAGCTGCTTGGAAGCCTGATGGTGTGTGAAGTTAGTGAGCCAAATGGAGTTGTTCTCCCACAAGAACCACTCGGCTGATCCTTCTTCAATATGCCCTTCACCAACATGCAGTGTTTCCTTGATTGAATTAGCTCTCACACCAATATTTGCGTCTCGAGCCTTTGCATTGAGGGCTATCTGAAAACGGCTGTGGCGCTGAAGTTGCCTGTGAATGTGGAGTTGGTGGCATGTGAAACCCGCATGTGGAGCATTCGTTTGTGTGGGATGCTCACCAAGCTTCATTTCAGTCCTAGGCTCTCACTAAGCATAGAGTGTGAAAACTGAGTTTCCTTGAGAGCTGCTTGGAAACCTGATGGTGTGTGAAGTTAGTGAGCCAAATGGAGTTGTTCTCCCACAAGAACCACTCGGCTGATCCTTCTTCAATATGCCCTTCACCAACATGCAGTGTTTCCTTGATTGAATTAGCTCTCACACCAATATTTGCGTCTCGAGCCTTTGCATTGAGGGCTATCTGAAAACGGCTTTGTCGCTGAAGTTGCCTGTGAATGTGGAGTTGGTGGCATGTGAAACCCGCATGTGGTGCATTCGTGTATGTGGGATGCTCACCAAGCTTCATTTCAGTCCTAGGCACTCAAAGGGCACTAAGCATAGAGTGTGCAAACTGAGTTTCCTTGAGAGCTGCTTGGAAGCCTGATGGTGTGTGAAGTTAGTGAGCCAAATGGAGTTGTTCTCCCACAAGAACCACTCGGCTGATCCTTCTTCAATATGCCCTTCACCAACATGCAGTGTTTCCTTGATTGAATTAGCTCTCACACCAATATTTGCGTTTTGAGCCTTTGCAATGAGGGCTATCTGAAAACGGCTGTGTCGCTGAAATTGCCTGTGAATGTGGAGTTGGTGGCATGTGAAACCCGCATGTGGAGCATTTCGTTGTGTGGGATGCTCACCAAGCTTCATTTCAGTCCTAGGCACTCTAAGGGCACTAAGCATAGAGTGTGAAAACTGAATTTCCTTGAGAGCTGCTTGGAAGCCTGATGGTGTGTGAAGTTAGTGACCCAAATGGAGTTGTTCTCCCACAAGAACCACTCGGCTGATCCTTCTTCAAT
Organism: Ochotona princeps; assembly: GCF_030435755.1. Classification (NCBI taxonomy): domain Eukaryota; kingdom Metazoa; phylum Chordata; class Mammalia; order Lagomorpha; family Ochotonidae; genus Ochotona; species Ochotona princeps. The sequence goes on from NW_026699637.1 coordinate 96,824, forward strand.
ATGCCCTTCACCAACATGCAGTGTTTCCTTGTTTGAATTAGCTCTCACACCAATATTTGTGTCTCGAACCTTTGCATTGAGGGCTATCTGAAAACGGCTGTGGCGCTGAAGTTGCCTGTGGATGTGGAGTTGGTGGCATGTGAAACCCGCATGTGGAGCATTCATTTGTGTGGGATGCTCACCAAGCTTCATTTCAGTCCTAGGCACTCAAAGGGCACTAAGCATAGAGTGTGAAAACTGAGTTTCCTTGAGACCTGCTTGGAAGCCTGATGGTGTGTGAAGTTAGTGAGCCAAATGGAGTTGTTCTCAGACAAGAACCACTCGGCTGATCCTTCTTCAATATGCCCTTCACCAACATGCAGTGTTTCCTTGATTGAATTAGCTCTCACACCAATATTTGCATCTAGAGCCTTTGCATTGAGGGCTATCTGAAAACGGCTGTGGCGCTGAAGTTGCCTGTGAATGTGGAGTTGGTGGCATGTGACTCCCGCATGTGGAGCATTCGTTTGTGTGGGATGCTCACCAAGCTTCATTTCAGTCCTAGGCACTCAAAGGGCACTAAGCATAGAGTGTGAAAACTGAGGTCCTTGAGAGCTGCTTGGAAACCTGATGGTGTGTGAAGTTAGTGAGCCAAATGGAGTTGTTCTCCCACAAGAACCACTCGGCTGATCCTTCTTCAATATGCCCTTCACCAACATGCAGTGTTTCCTTGATTGAATTAGCTCTCACACCAATATTTGCGTCTCGAGCCTTTGCATTGAGGGCTATCTGAAAACGGCTGTGGCGCTGAAATTGCCTGTGAATGTGGAGTTGGTGGCATGTGAAACCCGCATGTGGAGCATTCGTTTGTGTGGGATGCTCTACCAGGTTCATTCCTAGATAATGCACTCAAAGGGCACTAAGCATAGAGTGTGAAAACTGAGTTTCCTTGAGAGCTGCTTGGAAGCCTGATGGTGTGTGAAGTTAGTGAGCCAAATGGAGTTGTTCTCCCACAAGAACCACTCGGCTGATCCTTCTTCAATATGCCCTTCACCAACATGCAGTGTTTCCTTGATTGAATTAGCTCTCACACCAATATTTGCGTCTCGAGCCTTTGCATTGAGGGCTATCTGAAAACGGCTGTGGCGCTGAAGTTGCCTGTGAATGTGGAGTTGGTGGCATGTGAAACCCGCATGTGGAGCATTCGTTTGTGTGGGATGCTCACCAAGATTCATTTCAGTCCTAGGCACTCAAAGGGCACTAAGCATAGAGTGTGAAAACTGAGTTTCCTTGAGAGCTGCTTGGAAGCCTGATGGTGTGTAAAGTTAGTGAGCCAAATGGAGTTGTTCTCCCACAAGAACCACTCACCTGATCCTTCTTCAATATGCCCTTCACCAACATGCAGTGTTTCCTTGATTGAATTAGCTCTCACACCAATATTTGCGTCTCGAGCCTTTGCATTGAGGGCTATCTGAAAACGGCTGTGGCGCTGAAGTTGCCTGTGAATGTGGAGTTGGTGGCATGTGACTCCCGCATGTGGAGCATTCGTTTGTGTGGGATGCTCACCAAGCTTCATTTCAGTCCTAGGCACTCAAAAGGAACTAAGCATAGAGTGTGAAAACTGAGTTTCCTTGAGAGCTGCTTGGAAGCCTGATGGTGTGTGAAGTTAGTGAGCCAAATGGAGTTGTTCTCCCACAAGAACCACTCGGCTGATCCTTCTTCAATATGCCCTTCACCAACATGCAGTGTTTCCTTGATTGAATTAGCTCTCACACCAATATTTGCATCTAGAGCCTTTGCATTGAGGGCTATCTGAAAACGGCTGTGGCGCTGAAGTTGCCTGTGAATGTGGAGTTGGTGGCATGTGAAACCCACATGTGGTGCATTCGTTTGTGTGGGATGCTCACCAAGCTTCATTTCAGTCCTAGGCACTCAAAGGGCAGTAAGCATAGAGTGTGAAAACTGAGTTTCCTTGAGAGCTGCTTGGAAGCCTGATGGTGTGTGAAGTTAGTGAGCCAAATGGAGTTGTTCTCCCACAAGAACCACTCGGCTGATCCTTCTTCAATATGCCCTTCACCAACATGCAGTGTTTCCTTGATTGAATTAGCTCTCACACCAATATTTGCGTCTAGAGCCTTTGCATTGAGGGCTATCTGAAAACGGCTGTGGCGCTGAAGTTGCCTGTGGATGTGGAGTTGGTGCCATGTGAAACCCGCATGTGGAGCATTCGTTTGTGTGGGATGCTCACCAAGCTTCATTTCAGTCCTAGGCACTCAAAGGGCACTAAGCATAGAGTGTGAAAACTGAGTTTCCTTGAGAGCTGCTTGGAAGCCTGATGGTGTGTGAAGTTAGTGAGCCAAATGGAGTTGTTCTCCCACAAGAACCACTCGGCTGATCCTTCTTCAATATGCCCTTCACCAACATGCAGTGTTTCCTTGATTGAATTAGCTCTCACACCAATATTTGCGTCTCGAGCCTTTGCATTGAGGGCTATCTGAAAACGGCTGTGGCGCTGAAGTTGCCTGTGAATGTGGAGTTGGTGGCATGTGAAACCCGCATGTGGAGCATTCGTTTGTGTGGGATGCTCACCAAGCTTCATTTCAGTCCTAGGCTCTCACTAAGCATAGAGTGTGAAAACTGAGTTTCCTTGAGAGCTGCTTGGAAACCTGATGGTGTGTGAAGTTAGTGAGCCAAATGGAGTTGTTCTCCCCACAAGAACCACTCGGCTGATCCTTCTTCAATATGCCCTTCACCAACATGCAGTGTTTTCTTGATTGAATTAGCTCTCACACCAATATTTGCGTCTCGAGCCTTTGCATTGAGGGCTATCTGAAAACGGCTGTGGCGCTGAAGTTGCCTGTGAATGTGGAGTTGGTGGCATGTGAAACCCGCATGTGGTGCATTCGTGTATGTGGGATGCTCACCAAGCTTCATTTCAGTCCTAGGCACTCAAAGGGCACTAAGCATAGAGTGTGCAAACTGAGTTTCCTTGAGAGCTGCTTGGAAGCCTGATGGTGTGTGAAGTTAGTGAGCCAAATGGAGTTGTTCTCCCACAAGAACCACTCGGCTGATCCTTCTTCAATATGCCCTTCACCAACATGCAGTGTTTCCTTGATTGAATTAGCTCTCACACCAATATTTGCGTTTCGAGCCTTTGCAATGAGGGCTATCTGAAAACGGCTGTGTCGCTGAAATTGCCTGTGAATGTGGAGTTGGTGGCATGTGAAACCCGCATGTGGAGCATTTCGTTGTGTGGGATGCTCACCAAGCTTCATTTCAGTCAAAGGGCACTCTAAGGGCACTAAGCATAGAGTGTGAAAACTGAGTTTCCTTGAGAGCTGCTTGGAAGCCTGATGGTGTGTGAAGTTAGTGACCCAAATGGAGTTGTTCTCCCACAAGAACCACTCGGCTGATCCTTCTTCAATATGCCCTTCACCAACATGCAGTGTTTCCTTGTTTGAATTAGCTCTCACACCAATATTTGTGTCTCGAACCTTTGCATTGAGGGCTATCTGAAAACGGCTGTGGCGCTGAAGTTGCCTGTGAATGTGGAGTTGGTGGCATGTGAAACCCGCATGTGGAGCATTCATTTGTGTGGGATGCTCACCAAGCTTCATTTCAGTCCTAGGCACTCAAAGGGCACTAAGCATAGAGTGTGAAAACTGAGTTTCCTTGAGACCTGCTTGGAAGCCTGATGGTGTGTGAAGTTAGTGAGCCAAATGGAGTTGTTCTAACACAAGAACCACTCGGCTGATCCTTCTTCAATATGCCCTTCACCAACATGCAGTGTTTCCTTGATTGAATTAGCTCTCACACCAATATTTGCATCTAGAGCCTTTGCATTGAGGGCTATCTGAAAACGGCAGTGGCGCTGAAGTTGCCTGTGAATGTGGAGTTGGAGGCATGTGACTCCCGCATGTGGAGCATTCGTTTGTGTGGGATGCTCACCAAGATTCATTTCAGTCCTAGGCACTCAAAGGGCACTAAGCATAGAGTGTGAAAACTGAGTTTCCTTGAGAGCTGCTTGGAAGCCTGATGGTGTGTAAAGTTAGTGAGCCAAATGGAGTTGTTCTCCCACAAGAACCACTCGGCTGATCCTTCTTCAATATGCCCTTCACCATCATGCAGTGTTTCCTTGATTGAATTAGCTCTCACACCAATATTTGCGCCTCGAGCCTTTGCATTGAGGGCTATCTGAAAACGGCTGTGGCGCTGAAGTTGCCTGTGAATGTGGAGTTGGTGGCATGTGAAACCCGCATGTGGAGCATTCGTTTGTGTGGGATGCTCTACCAAGTTCAGTCCTAGATAATGCACTCAAATGGCACTAAGCATAGAGTGTGAAAACTGAGTTTCCTTGAGAGCTGCTTGGAAGCCTGATGGTGTGTAAAGTTAGTGAGCCAAATGGAGTTGTTCTCCCACAAGAACAACTCACCTGATCCTTCTTCAATATGCCCTTCACCAACATGCAGTGTTTCCTTGATTGAATTAGCTCTCACACCAATATTTGCGTCTAGAGCCTTTGCATTGAGGGCTATCTGAAAACGGCTGTGGCGCTGAATTTGCCTGTGAATGTGGAGTTGGTGGCATGTGACTCCCGCATGTGGAGCATTCGTTTGTTTGGGATGCTCACCAAGCTTCATTTCAGTCCTAGGCACTCAAAAGGCACTAAGCATAGAGTGTGAAAACTGAGTTTCCTTGAGAGCTGCTTGGAAGCCTGATGGTGTGTGAAGTTAGTGAGCCAAATGGAGTTGTTCTCCCACAAGAACCACTCGGCTGATCCTTCTTCAATATGCCCTTCACCAACATGCAGTGTTTCCTTGATTGAATTAGCTCTCACACCAGTATTTGCGTCTAGAGCCTTTGCATTGAGGACTATCTGAAAACGGCTGTGGCGCTGAAGTTGCCTGTGAATGTGGAGTTGGTGGCATGTGAAACCCGCATGTGGAGCATTCGTTTGTGCGGGATGCTCTACCAGGTTCATTCCTAGATAATGCACTCAAAGGGCACTAAGCATAGAGTGTGAAAACTGAGTTTCCTTGAGAGCTGCTTGGAAGCCTGATGGTGTGTAAAGTTAGTGAGCCAAATGGAGTTGTTCTCCCACAAGAACCACTCGGCTGATCCTTCTTCAATATGCCCTTCACCAACATGCAGTGTTTCCTTGATTGAATTATCTCTCACACCAATATTTGCGTCTAGAGCCTTTGCATTGAGGGCTATCTGAAAACGGCTGTAGCGCTGAAGTTGCCTGTGGATGTGGAGTTGGTGGCATGTGAAACCCGCATGTGGAGCATTCGTTTGTGTGGGATGCTCACCAAGCTTCATTTCAGTCCTAGGCACTCAAAGGGCACTAAGCATAGAGTGTGAAAACTGAGTTTCCTTGAGAGCTGCTTGGAAGCCTGATGGTGTGTGAAGTTAGTGAGCCAAATGGAGTTGTTCTCCCACAAGAACCACTCGGCTGATCCTTCTTCAATATGCCCTTATTCAACCAACATGCAGTGTTTCCTTGATTGAATTAGCTCTCACACCAATATTTGCGTCTCGAGCCTTTGCATTGAGGGCTATCTGAAAACGGCTGTGGCGCTGAAGTTGCCTGTGAATGTGGAGTTGGTGGCATGTGAAACCCGCATGTGGAGCATTCGTTTGTGTGGGATGCTCACCAAGCTTCATTTCAGTCCTAGGCTCTCACTAAGCATAGAGTGTGCAAACTGAGTTTCCTTGAGAGCTGCTTGGAAGCCTGATGGTGTGTGAAGTTAGTGAGCCAAATGGAGTTGTTCTCCCACAAGAACCACTCGGCTGATCCTTCTTCAATATGCCCTTCACCAACATGCAGTGTTTCCTTGATTGAATTAGCTCTCACACCAATATTTGTGTCTCGAGCCTTTGCATTGAGGGCTATCTGAAAACGGCTTTGTCGCTGAAGTTGCCTGTGAATGTGGAGTTGGTGGCATGTGAAACCCGCATGTGGTGCATTCGTGTATGTGGGATGCTCACCAAGCTTCATTTCAGTCCTAGGCACTCAAAGGGCACTAAGCATAGAGTGTGCAAACTGAGTTTCCTTGAGAGCTGCTTGGAAGCCTGATGGTGTGTGAAGTTAGTGAGCCAAATGGAGTTGTTCTCCACAAGAACCACTCGGCTGATCCTTCTTCAATATGCCCTTCACCAACATGCAGTGTTTCCTTGATTGAATTAGCTCTCACACCAATATTTGCGTCTCGAGCCTTTGCAATGAGGGCTATCTGAAAACGGCTGTGTCGCTGAAATTGCCTGTGAATGTGGAGTTGGTGGCATGTGAAACCCGCATGTGGAGCATTTCGTTGTGTGGGATGCTCACCAAGCTTCATTTCAGTCAAAGGGCACTCTAAGGGCACTAAGCATAGAGTGTGAAAACTGAGTTTCCTTGAGAGCTGCTTGGAAGCCTGATGGTGTGTGAAGTTAGTGAGCCAAATGGAGTTGTTCTCCCACAAGAACCACTCGGCTGATCCTTCTTCAATATGCCCTTCACCAACATGCAGTGTTTCCTTGATTGAATTAGCTCTCACACCAATATTTGCGTCTAGAGCCTTTGCATTGAGGGCTATCTGAAAACGGCTGTGGCGCTGAAGTTGCCTGTGGATGTGGAGTTGGTGGCATGTGAAACCCGCATGTGGAGCATTCGTTTGTGTGGGATGCTCACCAAGCTTCATTTCAGTCCTAGGCACTCAAAGGGCACTAAGCATAGAGTGTGAAAACTGAGTTTCCTTGAGAGCTGCTTGGAAGCCTGATGGTGTGTGAAGTTAGTGAGCCAAATGGAGTTGTTCTCCCACAAGAACCACTCGGCTGATCCTTCTTCAATATGCCCTTCACCAACATGCAGTGTTTCCTTGATTGAATTAGCTCTCACACCAATATTTGCGTCTCGAGCCTTTGCATTGAGGGCTATCTGAAAACGGCTGTGGCGCTGAAGTTGCCTGTGAATGTGGGACGTTGGTGGCATGTCAAACCCGCAAGTGGTGCATTCGTGTATGTGGGATGCTCACCAAGCTTCATTTCAGTCCTAGGCACTCAAAGGGCACTAAGCATAGAGTGTGAAAACTGAGTTTCCTTGAGAGCTGCTTGGAAGCCTGATGGTGTGTGAAGTTAGTGACCCAAATGGAGTTGTTCTCCCACAAGAACCACTCGGCTGATCCTTCTTCAATATGCCCTTCACCAACATGCAGTGCTTCCTTGATTGAATTAGCTCTCACACCAATATTTGCGTCTCGAGCCTTTGCATTGAGGGCTATCTGAAAACGGCAGTGGCGCTGAAGTTGCCTGTGAATGTGGAGTTGGAGGCATGTGACTCCCGAATGTGGAGCATTCGTTTGTGTGGGATGCTCACCAAGATTCATTTCAGTCAAAGGGCACTTAAAGGGCACTAAGCATAGAGTGTGAAAACTGAGTTTCCTTGAGAGCTGCTTGGAAGCCTGATGGTGTGTGAAGTTAGTGAGCCAAATGGAGTTGTCTCCTCTCCCCACAAGAACCACTCGGCTGATCCTTCTTCAATATGCCCTTCACCAACATGCAGTGTTTCCTTGATTGAATCAGCTCTCACACCAATATTTGCGCCTCGAGCCTTTGCATTGAGGGCTATCTGAAAACGGCTGTGGCGCTGAAGTTGCCTGTGAATGTGGAGTTGGTGGCATGTGACTCCCGCATGTGGAGCATTCGTTTGTGTGGGATGCTCACCAAGCTTCATTTCAGTCCTAAGCACTCAAAAGGCACTAAGCATAGAGTGTGAAAACTGAGTTTACTTGAGAGCTGCTTGGAAGCCTGATGGTGTGTGAAGTTAGTGAGCCAAATGGAGTTGTTCTCCCACAAGAACCACTCGGCTGATCCTTCTTCAATATGCCCTTCACCAACATGCAGTGTTTCCTTGATTGAATTAGCTCTCACACCAATATTTGTGTCTAGAGCCTTCGCATTGAGGGCTATCTGAAAACGGCTGTGGCGCTGAAGTTGCCTGTGAATGTGGAGTTGGTGGCATGTGAAACCCGCATGTGGAGCATTCGTTTGTGTGGGATGCTCTACCAAGTTCAGTCCTAGATAATGCACTCAAATGGCACTAAGCATAGAGTGTGAAAACTGAGTTTCCTTGAGAGCTGCTTGGAAGCCTGATGGTGTGTAAAGTTAGTGAGCCAAATGGAGTTGTTCTCCCACAAGAACAACTCACCTGATCCTTCTTCAATATGCCCTTCACCAACATGCAGTGTTTCCTTGATTGAATTAGCTCTCACACCAATATTTGCGTCTAGAGCCTTTGCATTGAGGGCTATCTGAAAACGGCTGTGGCGCTGAATTTGCCTGTGAATGTGGAGTTGGTGGCATGTGACTCCCGCATGTGGAGCATTCGTTTGTTTGGGATGCTCACCAAGCTTCATTTCAGTCCTAGGCACTCAAAAGGCACTAAGCATAGAGTGTGAAAACTGAGTTTCCTTGAGAGCTGCTTGGAAGCCTGATGGTGTGTGAAGTTAGTGAGCCAAATGGAGTTGTTCTCCCACAAGAACCACTCGGCTGATCCTTCTTCAATATGCCCTTCACCAACATGCAGTGTTTCCTTGATTGAATTAGCTCTCACACCAATATTTGCGTCTCGAGCCTTTGCATTGAGGGCTATCTGAAAACGGCTGTGGCGCTGAAGTTGCCTGTGAATGTGGAGTTGGTGGCATGTGAAACCCGCATATGGAGCATTCGTTTGTGTGGGATGCTCTACCAGGTTCATTCCTAGATAATGCACTCAAAGGGCACTAAGCATAGAGTGTGAAAACTGAGTTTCCTTGAGAGCTGCTTGGAAGCCTGATGGTGTGTGAAGTTAGTGAGCCAAATGGAGA